>NC_069505.1:602348978-602434845 GCF_027579735.1 Bombina bombina | reverse complement strand
GTAGTGGCCCAAATTAAGCAGGAGCAGGCAGCAGTGATACTGATTGCTCTATTGTGGCCGTGAAGGTCGTGGTTCACGGATCTGGTGGGAATGTCATCATCTCCTCCGTAAAAGTTACCTTGTCACAGGGATCTGCTGGAACAAGGTCCCTTTGTTCATCAAAATCTAGATTCTCTGAGGCTGACTGCATGGTGATTGAACGCTTAGTCCTAGCCAAGAGAGGTTTTTCTGAGAGAGTGATTGATACTCTCATTCAAGCTCGTAAGCCGTTTACTCATCGCATCTATCATAAGGAGTGGAGAACCTACTTATTCTGGTGTGAAAAGCGTGGATTTTCCTGGCATAAGGTTAAGGTTGCCAGAATCCTTTCATTTCTACAGGATGGACTGGAGAAGGGCCAGTCTGCCAGTTCCCTAAGGGGACAGATTCCGGCCCTGTCTATTTTACTGTACAAGAGGCTCTCAGATCTTCCAGATGTACAGTCCTTTGTTAAGGATCAGACCTGTGTTTTGATCTATTGCTCCTCCTTGGAGTCTAAATCTTGTTCTTAAGGTTTTGTAACGGTCTCCGTTTAAGCCTATGGGGCATATTTAACAATGTGCGAGCGGACATGATACAAAGTAACGTATCATGTCTGCTGCCCATCACTAAATGTCGACAGCTTACGCTGTCAGCATTTATCATTGCACCAGCAGTTCTTGTGAACTGCTGGTGCAATGCCGCCTCCTGCAGGGTGTGTCAATCAACCCAATCAAATTCGATCGGGTTGATTTCTGTCCGCCGCCTCAGAGCAGGTGGACAAGTTATGGAGCAGTGGTGTTTAAACCGCTGCTTCATAACTTTTTGATAACTTCAGTTTCCAGCGAGCCAAACAAGGGGACTCAAGCTCCATAAGGAGCTTAATAAATATGCCCCTTTGCATGAAGTGGACATTAAATTATTGTCCTGGAAGGTTCTTTTTCTACTGACTATTGCTTCTGCGCGCAGAGTATCTGAGATTGTTGCCTTGCAATGTGAACCTCCTTATCTGGTGTTCCATTCTGATAAGGCTGTCCTACGTACTGTTAAGTTTCCTTCCTAAGGTCGTGTCAGACCGCAACATCATTCAAGAGATTGTGTGTTCCAATCCTTCTTCTTCAAAGGAATGTTTGCTTCAAAATTTGGACGTGGTTCGCGCCTTGAGGTTCTATCTTCAGGCTACTAAGGATTTTAGACAAACTTTATCCTTGTTTGTTGTCTATTCCGGGAAGCGTAAGGGTCAGAAGGTCTCTTCGATTTCCTTATCTTTTTGGTTAAGGAGTGTTATCCGCCTAGCTTATGAGACAGCGGGACATAAACCTCCTCAGAGGATTACTGCTCATTCTACTAGAGCAGTGGCTTCCTCTTGGGCCTTTAAGGACAAGGCCTCTACGGATCAGATTTATAAGGCGGCTATCTGGTCCTCCTTACATACTTTTTCAAAATTTTACAAGTTTGATGTTTTTGCTTCAGCTGAAGCAGCCTTCAGGGGGAAAGCTTTTGCAGGCTGTGGTGCCCTCAGATTAGGGTCCACCTCTCTTTTTGTCCCTCCCGTTATCATTCGGTGTCCTCTAGAGCTTGGGTATATGTTTCCCAACAGTAAGGAATGATGCCGTGGACTCTGCTTATATTAAGAAGGAAAATATAAATTATGCTTACCAGTTAATTTAATTTCCTTCTGTATAAGGAGAGTCTACTGCCCCCGCCCGTGTTCTCCGATGGACTGCCCCCTAAATTATATTTTTCCTCTGGCACCATTTATACCCTGATATTTCTCCTACTGTTCCCTGTTCCCTCGGCAGAATGACTGGGGGATGAGGGAAGTGGGGGAGGTATTTAAACCTTTGGCTGGGGTGTCTTTGGAAGGTTCAGTATTTCCCAACAATAAGGAATGATGCCGTGGACTCTCCTTATACAGAAGTAAATGCAATTATCTGGTAAGCATAATTTATTTTTTTATATTCTATAAGGGACAGTCAGATTTCTTATCTATTTTTTCAAAGGTGGTTTTAGGGACTTTTTCATGTTCTATCCACCATAGAATATTGTCATTTATAAACTGAAAGTTGAATTTTGTGCTACTAGCGCAATAGTCTAGCACTCATTTATTAAATATAACATTTTTATACATGTATATTATTTTGTTTATTGATATTTTGTATAGTGTCCTATATGGGATAATTTTTACTCTGCACTGAATATCACTACCGTTATAGCTAATCCTACTACAGATTATAGTAAAGATAAGGTTATAAACTGTAAGTGTCTTTAGATATTCCTATAGCATCCTATATGAGGTAATTTTTACTCTGCACTGAATATCACTACTGTTATAGCTAATCCTACTACAGATTATAGTAAAGATCAGGTTATAAACTGTAAGTGTCTTTAGATATTCCTATAGCATCCTATATGGGATCATTTTTACTCTGCACTGAATATCACTACCGTTATAGCTAATTCTACTACAGATTATAGTAAAGATCAGGTTATAAACTGTAAGTGTCTTTAGATATTCCTATAGCATCCTATATGAGGTAATTTTTACTCTGCACTGAATATCACTACAGTTATAGCTAATCCTACTATAGATTATAGTAAAGATCAGGATATAAACTGTAAGTGTCTTTAGATATTCCTATAGCATCCTATATGGGATAATTTTCTTCTGTTAAGTGTGATCAGTCCACGGGTCATCATTACTTCTGGGATATTAACTCCTCCCCAACAGGAAGTGCAAGAGGATTCACCCAGCAGAGCTGCATATAGCTCCTCCCCTCTACGTCACTCCCAGTCATTCTCTTGCACCCAACGACTAGATAGGAGGTGTGAGAGGGCTATGGTGATTATACTTAGTTTTATATCTTCAATCAAAAGTTTGTTATTTTAAAATAGCACCGGAGTGTGTTATTACCTCTCTGGCAGAGTTTGAAGAAGAATCTACCAGAGTTTTTGCTATGATTTTAGCCGGAGTAGTTGAGATCATATTGCTGTTTCTCGGCCATCTGAGGAGAGGTAATCTTCAGATCAGGGGACAGCGGGCAGATGAATCTGCATAGAGGTATGTAGCAGCTTTTATTTTCTGACAATGGAATTGATGAGAAAATCCTGCCATACCGATATAATGTCATGTATGTATACTTTACACTTCAGAGAATTACACTGTAAGAAGTACATAAAGCTGTTTAATAACTAGAAATTATGTTTAACGTTTTTGCTGGAATGTAAAATCGTTTTCATTTGCTGAGGTACTGAGTGAATAAATGTTTGGGCACCATTTTTCCACTTGGCAGTTGCTTAAATCTGTTTTTTTCTGTCAGTTTCTGTTCTCCCTCACTGCTGTGTGTGAGGGGGAGGGGCGGTTTTGGCGCCTTTTTCTATGCATCAGTTATTTCAGTCAGCAGCTCATTGTATTTCCTGCATGATCCGGTTCATCTCTACAGAACTCAGGGGTCTTCAAACTTATTTTGAGGGAGGTAATTTCTCTCAGCAGAGCTGTGAGAATTATAGTTTGACTGAAATAAAAACTTTTATTCTGTAATTTGTTTCCTGCTTTCAGAAATTGTTATCTTTGTTAATGGGATTAAACCTTTGCTAAAGTTGTGTTGTTTACAAGGATTGAGGCTATAACTGTTTCAATTTATTAATTTTCAACTGTCATAGATTTTCTGTGCTTCTTAAAGGCACAGTACGTTTTTAATTGAATTGTATTCCAAGTTGCAAGTTTATTTGCTAGTGTGTTAAACATGTCTGATTCAGAGGATGATATCTGTGTCATTTGTTGCAATGCCAAAGTGGAGCCCAATAGAAATTTATGTACTAACTGTATTGATGCTATTTTAAATAAAAGTCAATCTGTACAAATTGAACAAATTTCACCAAACAACGAGGGGAGAGTTATGCCGACTAACTCGCCTCACGTGCCAGTACCTGCATCTCCCGCTCGGGAGGTGCGTGATATTGTAGCGCCGAGTACATCTGGCCGGCCATTACAAATCACATTACAGGATATGGCTTCTGTTATGACTGAAGTTTTGGCTAAATTACCAGAACTAAGGGGTAAGCGTGATCACTCTGGGGTGAGAACAGAGTGCGCTGATAATATTAGGGCCATGTCAGATACTGCGTCACAGGTTGCAGAACATGAGGACGGAGAACTTCATTCTGTGGGTGACGGTTCTGATCCAAACAGACTGGATTCAGATATTTCAAATTTTAAATTTAAACTGGAAAACCTCCGTGTATTACTAGGGGAGGTGTTAGCGGCTCTGAATGATTGTAACACAGTTGCAATACCAGAGAAAATGTGTAGGTTGGATAAATATTTTGCGGTACCGACGAGTACTGAGGTTTTTCCTATACCTAAGAGAATTACTGAAATTGTTTCTAAGGAGTGGGATAGACCCGGTGTGCCGTTCTCACCCCCTCCGATATTTAGAAAAATGTTTCCAATAGACGCCACCACACGGGACTTATGGCAAACGGTCCCTAAGGTAGAGGGAGCAGTTTCTACTTTAGCTAAGCGTACCACTATCCCGGTGGAGGATAGCTGTGCCTTTTCAGATCCAATGGATAAAAAATTAGAGGGTTACCTTAAGAAAATGTTTGTTCAACAAGGTTTTATATTGCAACCCCTTGCATGCATTGCGCCGATCACGGCTGCAGCGGCGTTCTGGATTGAGTCTCTGGAAGAGAACATTAGTTCAGCTACTCTGGACGACATTACGGACAGGCTTAGAGTCCTTAAACTAGCTAATTCATTCATTTCGGAGGCCGTAGTACATCTGACTAAACTTACGGCGAAGAATTCAGGATTCGCCATTCAGGCACGCAGGGCGCTGTGGCTAAAATCCTGGTCAGCTGATGTTACTTCTAAGTCTAAATTGCTTAATATACCTTTCAAAGGGCAGACCTTATTCGGGCCCGGGTTGAAAGAGATTATCGCTGACATTACAGGAGGTAAAGGCCATGCCCTGCCTCAGGACAAAGCCAAAACTAAGACTAGACAGTCTAATTTTCGTTCCTTTCGTAATTTCAAAGCAGGAGCAGCATCAACTTCCTCTGCACCAAAACAGGAAGGAGCTGTTGCTCGCTACAGACAAGGCTGGAAACCTAACCAGTCCTGGAACAAGGGCAAGCAGACCAGGAAACCTACTGCTGCCCCTAAAACGTCATGAATTGAGGGCCCCCGATCCGGGATCGGATCTAGTGGGGGGCAGGCTTTCTCTCTTCGCCCAGGCTTGGGCAAGAGATGTCCGGGATCCCTGGGCGCTAGAAATAATATCTCAGGGATACCTTCTGGACTTCAAATCCTCTCCTCCAAGAGAGAGATTTCATCTGTCAAGGTTGTCAACAATCCAGACAAAGAAAGAGGCGTTTCTACGCTGCGTACAAGAGCTCTTGTTAATGGGAGTAATCCACCCAGTTCCACGATCGGAACAGGGACAGGGGTTTTACTCAAATCTGTTTCTGGTTCCCAAAAAAGAGGGAACTTTCAGACCAATCCTGGACTTAAAGATCCTAAACAAATTTCTAAGAGTTCCATCGTTCAAGATGGAAACTATTCGAACAATTTTGCCCATGATCCAAGAGGGTCAGTACATGACCACAGTGGATTTAAAGGATGCTTACCTTCACATACCGATTCACAGAAATCATTACCGGTATCTAAGGTTTGCCTTTCTAGACAGGCATTACCAATTTGTAGCTCTTCCATTCGGATTGGCTACGGCTCCAAGAATCTTCACAAAGGTTCTGGGCACTCTTCTGGCGGTACTAAGACCGCGAGGAATTTCAGTAGCTCCGTACCTAGACGACATACTGATACAAGCTTCAAGCTTTCAAACTGCCAAATCTCATACAGAGTTAGTACTGGCATTTCTAAGGTCACATGGATGGAAGGTGAACGAAAAGAAAAGTTCACTCGTTCCACTCACAAGAGTTCCCTTCCTGGGGACTCTTATAGATTCTGTAAAAATGAAGATTTACCTGACAGAGGACAGGTTAACAAGACTTCAAAGTGCTTGCCGCACCCTTCATTCCATTCAACACCCGTCAGTGGCTCAATGCATGGAGGTAATTGGCTTAATGGTAGCGGCAATGGACATAGTACCCTTTGCTCGCCTACACCTCAGACCACTGCAACTGTGCATGCTAAGTCAGTGGAATGGGGATTACTCAGACTTATCCCCTTCTCTGAATCTGGATCAAGAGACCAGAAATTCTCTTCTTTGGTGGCTTTCTCGGCCACATCTGTCCAGGGGGATGCCATTCAGCAGACCAGACTGGACAATTGTAACAACAGACGCCAGCCTTCTAGGTTGGGGTGCCGTCTGGAATTCTCTGAAAGCTCAGGGACAATGGAGTCAGGAGGAGAGTCTCCTGCCAATAAACATTCTGGAATTGAGAGCAGTTCTCAATGCCCTCCTGGCTTGGCCCCAGTTGACAACGCGGGGTTTCATCAGGTTTCAGTCGGACAACATCACGACTGTAGCTTACATCAACCATCAGGGAGGGACACGAAGCTCCCTAGCTATGATGGAAGTATCAAAGATAATTCGCTGGGCAGAGTCTCACTCTTGCCACCTGTCAGCAATCCACATCCCGGGAGTGGAGAACTGGGAGGCGGATTTCTTAAGTCGTCAGACTTTTCATCCAGGGGAGTGGGAACTTCATCCGGAGGTCTTTGCCCAAATACTTCGACGTTGGGGCAAACCGGAGATAGATCTCATGGCGTCTCGACAGAACGCCAAGCTTCCTCGTTACGGGTCCAGATCCAGGGATCCAGAAGCAGTCCTGATAGATGCCCTGACAGCACCTTGGGACTTCAGGATGGCTTACGTGTTTCCACCCTTCCCGATGCTTCCTCGATTGATTGCCAGAATCAAACAAGAGAGAGCATCAGTGATTCTAATAGCACCTGCGTGGCCACGCAGGACTTGGTATGCAGATCTGGTGGACATGTCATCCTGTCCACCTTGGTCTCTACCTCTGAAACAGGACCTTCTGATTCAGGGTCCCTTCAAACATCAAGGTCTAACTTCTCTGAAGCTGACTGCTTGGAAATTGAACGCTTGATTTTATCAAGACGTGGGTTTTCTGAGTCAGTTATTGATACCTTAATACAGGCTAGGAAACCTGTTACCAGAAAGATTTACCATAAGATATGGCGTAAATACCTATATTGGTGTGAATCCAAAGGTTACTCTTGGAGTAAGGTTAGGATTCCTAGGATATTGTCTTTTCTACAAGAAGGTTTAGAAAAGGGTTTATCCGCTAGTTCATTAAAGGGACAGATCTCAGCTCTGTCCATTCTGTTACACAAACGTCTGTCAGAAATTCCTGACGTCCAGGCTTTTTGTCAGGCTTTGGCCAGGATTAAGCCTGTGTTTAAAACGGTTGCTCCACCATGGAGTTTAAACCTTGTTCTTAATGTTTTACAGGGCGTTCCATTTGAACCCCTTCATTCCATTGATATAAAGTTGTTATCTTGGAAAGTTCTATTTTTAATGGCTATTTCCTCGGCTCGAAGAGTCTCTGAGTTATCAGCCTTACATTGTGATTCTCCTTATTTGATTTTTCATTCGGATAAGGTAGTTCTGCGTACTAAACCTGGGTTCTTACCTAAGGTAGTTACTAACAGGAATATCAATCAAGAGATTGTTGTTCCTTCTTTATGCCCAAATCCTTCTTCGAAGAAGGAACGTCTACTGCACAACCTGGATGTAGTCCGTGCTCTAAAATTTTACTTACAGGCAACTAAGGAATTTCGACAAACGTCTTCTCTGTTTGTCGTTTACTCTGGGCAGAGGAGAGGTCAAAAAGCTTCTGCTACCTCTCTTTCTTTTTGGCTTCGTAGCATAATTCGTTTAGCTTAGGAAACTGCTGGACAGCAGCCTCCTGAAAGGATTACAGCTCATTCCACTAGAGCTGTGGCTTCTACTTGGGCCTTTAAGAATGAGGCCTCTGTTGAACAGATTTGCAAGGCTGCAACTTGGTCTTCGCTTCATACTTTTTCCAAATTTTACAAATTTGACACTTTTGCTTCATCGGAGGCTATTTTTGGGAGAAAGGTTCTTCAGGCAGTGGTTCCTTCTGTATAAAGAGCCTGCCTATCCCTCCCGTCATCCGTGTACTTTTGCTTTGGTATAGGTATCCCAGAAGTAATGATGACCCGTGGACTGATCACACTTAACAGAAGAAAACATAATTTATGCTTACCTGATAAATTCCTTTCTTCTGTAGTGTGATCAGTCCACGGCCCGCCCTGTTTTAAGGCAGGTAATATTTTTTAATTTATACTCCAGTCACCACTTCACCCTTGGCTTTTCCTTTCTCGTTGGTCCTTGGTCGAATGACTGGGAGTGACGTAGAGGGGAGGAGCTATATGCAGCTCTGCTGGGTGAATCCTCTTGCACTTCCTGTTGGGGAGGAGTTAATATCCCAGAAGTAATGATGACCCGTGGACTGATCACACTACAGAAGAAAGGAATTTATCAGGTAAGCATAAATTATGTTTTTACTCTGCACTGAATATCACTACCGTTATAGCTAATCCTACTACAGATTATAGTAAAGATCAGGTTATAAACTGTAAGTGTCTTTAGATATTCCTATAGCATCCTATATGGGATAATTTTTACTCTGCACTCAATATCACTACCGTTACAGCTAATCCTACTACAGATTATAGTAAAGATAAGGTTATAAACTGTAAGTGTCTTTAGATATTCCTATAGCATCCTATATGGGATAATTTTTACTCTGCACTGAATATCACTACCGTTACAGCTAATCCTACTACAGATTATAGTAAAGATAAGGTTATAAACTGTAAGTGTCTTTAGATATTCCTATAGCATCCTATATGGGATAATTTTTACTCTGCACTGAATATCACTACCGTTATAGCTAATCCTACTACAGATTATAGTAAAGATCAGGTTATAAACTGTAAGTGTCTTTAGATATTCCTATAGTATCCTATATGGGATCATTTTTACTCTGCACTGAATATCACTACCGTTACAGCTAATCCTACTACAGATTATAGTAAAGATCAAGGGCCCGATCCGATATGCAGCGTGGCCCACAAAAGCCGGCAACACCAAATATTGCGCTGGTTTGGTATCCTATATATATAGAAGTTACGCTCGTATATTTCTGCCTTCGGCCGTAGTTTTTTGGCCCATAGACAGGTATACCAAACCAGCGCAGTTTGGTATCCAATATACAGCGTAAGGACTTACGTGGTGAAAATGGAGAAATCTTACTCCATTTTCACTTCGCCACAAATTGCAGGCGTAGTAAGCCTTACGCTGAGTATTGGAGCCCCGTAACTCTCTAAACTGCCTGCAAAATAAAACCTAACGCATGCGCAATGTCTATCTACCTGTCAACCGCGATCCCCCGCCGCAATCCCTAATAAAGTGTTTAACCCCTAAACCGCCGCTCCCGGACCCCGCCGCCACCTACATTAAATGTCTAACCCCCTAATGTGATCCCCCTACACCGCTGCCACCTACATTAAAATTATTAACCCCTAATGTAATCCCCCTACACCACCACCATGCATATTAAATTACCCCCTAATGTGAGCCCCCTAACCCGCCGCCACCTATTTTAACTACATTACCCCCTAATCTAATCCCCCTACAACGCCGCCACCTATTTTAACTACATTACCCCCTAATCTATTCCCCCTACACCGCCGCCACCTATATTAAATGTATTAACCCCTAATCTAATCCCCCTACACCGCCGCCACCTATATTAAATGTATTAACCCCTAATCTAATCCCCCTACACCGCAGCCACCTATAATAAATGTATTACCCGCTAAAATACTAAAATGTCCCTACCCTAAACTAAATTACAAATAGCCCTGAAAAGGGCCTTTTGCGTGGCATTGCCCCAAAGTAACCAGCTCTATTACCAGCCCTTAAAAGGGCCTTTCTCTTGTTAAGTGTATCCAGTCCACGGATCAACCATTACTTATGGGATATTCTCCTTCCCAACAGGAAGTTGCAAGAGGATCACCCACAGCAGAGCTGCTCTATATGTCCTCCCCTAACTGTCATATCCAGTCATTCTCTTGAAAGCCTCAACCAAGATGGAGGTCGTAAGAGGAGTGTGGTGTTTTATACTTCAATCAAAAGTTTGTTATTTTTAAATGGTGCCGGAGTGTACTGTTTATCTCAGGCAGTATTTAGAAGAAGAATCTGCCAGCGTTTTCTATGATCTTAGCAGAAGTAACTAAGATCCATGGCTGTTCTCACATATTCTGAGGAGTGAGGTAACTTCAGAGAGGGAATGGCGTGCAGGTTTTCCTGCAATAAGGTATGTGCAGTTAATATTTTTCTAGGGATGGAATTTGCTAGAAAATGCTGCTGATACCGAACTAATGTAAGTAAAGCCTTAAATGCAGTGATAGCTACTGGTATCAGGCTTATTAATAGAGATGCATACTCTTATAAAAATGTAATATAAAACGTTTGCTGGCATGTTTAATCGTTTTTATATGTATTTGGTGATAAAACTTATTGGGGCCTAGTTTTTTTTTCCACATGGCTGGCTTGAATTTTGCCTAGTAACAGTTTCCTTAGGCTTTCCACTCTTGTAATATGAGTGGGAGGGGCCTTTTTTAGTGCTTTTCTGTGCAGCTAAAAATACTGACAGAGACATTCAGTTTCCCTCTGCATGATCCAGGACATCTCTGGAGGGCTCAAAAGTCTTCAAAGTCGTTTTTGAGGGAGGTAAAAAGCCACAGTAGAGCTGTGGCAGTTGTTGTGACTGTTTGAAAAAACGTTTTTGTCATTTATTATTCCGTTTTTGGTATTAAGGGGTTAATCATCCATTTGCAAGTGGGTGCAATGCTCTGCTAACTTGTTACATACACTGTAAAAATTTCGTTAGTGTAACTGCCTTTTTTCACTGTTATTTCAAATTTTGACAAAATTTGTGTTTCTTAAAGGTGCAGTAACGTTATTTATATTGCTTGTAAACTTGTTTAAAGTGTTTTCCAAGCTTGCTAGTCTCATTGCTAGTCTGTTTAAACATGTCTGACACAGAGGAAACTACTTGTTCATTATGTTTAAAAGACCTGGTGGAGCCCCATAGGAGAATGTGTACTAAATTTATTGATTTCACCTTAAACATTAAAGATCAGTCTTTAACTATAAAAGAATTGTCACCAGAGGGGTCTGTCGAGGGGGAAGTTATGCCGACTAACTCTCCCCACGTGTCAGACCCTTGGCCTCCCGCTCAGGGGATGCACGCTAATATGGTGCCAATTACATCAGGGACGCCCATAGCGATTACCTTGCAGGACATGGCTGCTATCATGAATAATACCCTGTCAGAGGTATTATCCAGGTTGCCTGAATTAAGAGGCAAGTGCGATTGCTCTGGGGTTAGGAGAAATACAGAGCGCGCAGATGCTGTAAGGGCCATGTCTGATACTGCGTCACAATATGCAGATCATGAGGACGGAGAGCTTCAGTCTGTGGGTGACATCTCTGATTCGGGGAAACCTGATTCAGAGATTTCTAATTTTAAATTTAAGCTTGAGAACCTCCGTGTGTTGCTTGGGGAGGTATTAGCTGCTCTGAATGACTGTAACACAGTTGCAGTACCAGAGAAATTGTGTAGGCTGGATAAATACTATGCGGTGCCGGTGTGTACTGATGTTTTTCCTATACCTAAAAGGCTTACAGAAATTATTAGCAAGGAGTGGGATAAACCGGGTGTGCCTTTTTCCCCACCTCCTATATTTAGAAAAATGTTTCCAATAGACGCCACTACACGGGACTTATGGCAGACGGTCCCTAAGGTGGAGGGAGCAGTTTCTACTTTAGCAAAGCGTACTACTATCCCGGTTGAGGACAGTTGTGCTTTTTCAGATCCAATGGATAAAAAATTAGAGGGTTACCTTAAGAAAATGTTTATTCAACAAGGTTTTATTTTACAGCCCCTTGCATGCATTGCGCCTGTCACGGCCGCGGCAGCATTCTGGTTTGAGGCCCTGGAAGAGGCCATCCATACAGCTCCATTGACTGAAATTATTGACAAGCTTAGAACACTTAAGCTAGCTAACTCATTTGTTTCTGATGCCATTGTTCATTTGACTAAACTAACGGCTAAGAATTCCGGATTCGCCATCCAAGCGCCTAGGACGCTATGGCTTAAATCCTGGTCAGCTGACGTGACTTCGAAGTCTAAATTACTCAACATTCCTATCAAGGGGCAGACCTTATTCGGGCCTGGTTTGAAGAAAATTATTGCTGACATTACTGGAGGTAAGGGTCATACCCTTCCTCAGGACAGGGCCAAAGCAAAGGCCAAACAGTCTAATTTTCGTGCCTTTCGAAATTTCAAGGCAGGTGCAGCATCAACTTCCTCCGCTTCAAAACAAGAGGGAACTTTTGCTCAATCTAAGCAGGCCTGGAAACCTAACCAGTCCTGGAACAAAGGCAAGCAGGCCAGAAAGCCTGCTGCTGCCTCTAAGACAGCATGAAGGAACGGCCCCCTATCCGGCGACGGATCTAGTAGGGGGCAGACTTTCTCTCTTCGCCCAGGCGTGGGCAAGAGATGTTCAGGATCCCTGGGCGTTGGAGATCATATCTCAGGGATATCTTCTGGACTTCAAAGCTTCCCCTCCACAAGGGAGATTTCATCTTTCAAGGCTATCTGCAAATCAGATAAAGAAAGAGGCATTCCTACGCTGTGTGCAAGACATCCTAGTTATGGGAGTGATCCATCCAGTTCCGCGGACGGAACAAGGACAGGGTTTTTATTCAAATCTGTTTGTGGTTCCCAAAAAAGAGGGAACCTTCAGACCAATTTTGGATCTAAAGATCTTAAACAAATTCCTCAGAGTTCCATATTTCAAAATGGAAACTATTCGGACCATCCTACCCATGATCCAAGAAGGTCAGTACATGACCACAGTGGACTTAAAGGATGCCTACCTTCACATACCGATTCAACAAAGGTTCTGGGCTCACTTCTGGCGGTGCTAAGACGAGGGGCATTGCAGTAGTACCTTACTTGGACGACATTCTGATTCAAAGCGGTCGTCCCTGTCACAAGCAAAGGCTCATACGGACATTGTCCTAGCCTTTCTCAGATCTCACGGGTGGAAAGTGAACGTAGAGAAAAGTTCTCTATCTCCGTCAACAAGAGTCCCCTTCTTGGGAACAATAATAGACTCCTTAGAAATGAGGATTTTTCTGACAGAAGCCAGAAAATCAAAACTTCTAAACTCTTGTCAGGTACTTCATTCTGTTCTTCTTCCTTCCATAGCGCAGTGCATGGAAGTAATAGGTTTGATGGTTGCGGCAATGGACATAGTTCCTTTTGCGCGAATTCATCTAAGACCATTACAACTGTGCATGCTCAGACAGTGGAATGGGGATTATACAGACTTGTCTCCAACGATACAAGTAGATCAGAGGACCAGAGATTCACTCCATTGGTGGCTGACCCTGGACAACCTGTCACAAGGGATGAGCTTCCGCAGACCAGAGTGGGTCATTGTCACGACCGACGCCAGTCTGGTGGGCTGGGGCGCGGTCTGGGAACCCCTGAAAGCTCAGGGTCTTTGGTCTCGGGAAGAATCTCTGCTACCGATAAACATTCTAGAACTGAGAGCGATATTCAATGCTCTCAAGGCTTGGCCTCAGCTAGCAAAGGCCAAATTCATAAGGTTTCAATCAGACAACATGACGACGGTTGCGTATATCAACCATCAGGGGGGAACAAGGAGTTCTCTGGCGATGGAAGAAGTGACCAAAATAATTCAATGGGCGGAGACTCACTCCTGCCACTTGTCTGCAATCCACATCCCAGGAGTGGACAATTGGGAAGCGGATTTTCTGAGTCGTCAGACATTTCATCCGGGGGAGTGGGAACTCCATCCGGAAATCTTTGCCCACATAACTCAATTATGGGGCATCCCAGACATGGATCTGATGGCGTCTCGCCAGAACTTCAAGGTTCCTTCCTACGGGTCCAGATCCAGGGATCCCAAGGCGGCTCTAGTGGATGCACTAGTAGCACCTTGGACCTTCAACCTAGCTTATGTGTTCCCACCGTTTCCTCTCATTCCCAGGCTGGTAGCCAGGATCAAACAGGAGAGGGTATCGGTGATCTTGATAGCTCCTGCGTGGCCACGCAGGACTTGGTATGCAGACCTGGTGAATATGTCATCGGCTCCACCATGGAAGCTACCTCTGAGACAGGACCTTCTTGTTCAAGGTCCATTCGAACATCCGAATCTGGCCTCACTCCAACTGACTGCTTGGAGATTGAACGCTTGATTTTATCAAAGCGAGGGTTCTCAGATTCTGTCATTGATACTCTTGTTCAGGCTAGAAAGCCTGTAACTAGAAAAATCTACCATAAAATATGGAAAAGATATATCTGTTGGTGTGAATCTAAAGGATTCCCATGGAACAAGATAAAAATTCCTAGGATTCTATCCTTTCTTCAAGAAGGTTTGGAGAAAGGATTATCTGCAAGTTCTTTGAAGGGACAGATTTCTGCTTTATCTGTTTTACTTCACAAAAAGCTGGCGGCTGTGCCAGACGTTCAAGCTTTTGTTCAGGCTCTGGTTAGAATCAAGCCTGTTTACAAAAATTTGACTCCTCCCTGGAGTCTCAATCTAGTTCTTTTAGTTCTTCAGGGGATTCCGTTTGAACCCCTACATTCCGTTGATATAAAGTTATTATCTTGGAAAGTTTTGTTTTTGGTTGCAATTTCTTCTGCAAGAAGAGTTTCAGAGTTATCTGCTCTGCAGTGTTCTCCTCCATATCTGGTGTTCCATGCAGATAAGGTGGTCTTGCGTACTAAACCTGGTTTTCTTCCGAAAGTTGTTTCTAACAAAAATATTAACCAGGAGATAGTCGTGCCTTCTTTGTGTCCTAATCCAGTTTCAAAGAAGGAACGTTTGTTGCACAACTTGGATGTAGTTCGTGCTCTCAAATTTTACTTAGCAGCTACTAAGGATTTCAGACAAACATCTTCTTTGTTTGTTGTTTATTCTGGTAAAAGGAGAGGTCAAAAAGCAACTTCTACCTCTCTCTCTTTCTGGCTTAAAAGCATTATCCGATTGGCTTATGAGACTGCCGGGCGGCAGCCTCCTGAAAGAATCACAGCTCACTCCACTAGGGCTGTGGCTTCCACATGGGCCTTCAAGAACGAGGCTTCTGTTGATCAGATATGTAAGGCAGCGACTTGGTCTTCACTGCACACTTTTACCAAATTCTACAAATTTGATACTTTTGCTTCATCTGAGGCTATTTTTGGGAGAAAGGTTTTGCAAGCCGTGGTGCCTTCCATCTAGGCGACCTGATTTGTTCCCTCCCATCATCCGTGTCCTAAAGCTTTGGTATTGGTTCCCACAAGTAAGGATGACGCCGTGGACCGGACACACCTATGTTGGAGAAAACAGAATTTATGCTTACCTGATAAATTACTTTCTCCAACGGTGTGTCCGGTCCACGGCCCGCCCTGGTTTTTGATCAGGTCTGATGATTTATTTTTTCTAACTACAGTCACCACGGTATCATATGATTTCTCCTATGCATATTCCTCCTTTACGTCGGTCGAATGACTGGGGAAGGCGGAGCCTAGGAGGGATCATGTGACCAGCTTTGCTGGGCTCTTTGCCATTTCCTGTTGGGGAGGAGAATATCCCACAAGTAAGGATGACGCCGTGGACCGGACACACCGTTGGAGAAAGTAATTTATCAGGTAAGCATAAATTCTGTTTTTTGCGGGGTATTGCCCCAAATTAACCAGCTCTATTACCAGCCCTTAAAAGGGCCTTTTGCGGGGCATTGTCACAAAGTAATCAGCTCTTTTACTCTATCAGCCAATCGGAATTAAGGTAGAAAAAATCCTATTGGCTGATGATTGGAACAGCCAATAGGATTGAGCTCGCATTCTATTGGCTGTTCCAATCAGCCAATAGGATTGAAGTTCAATCAATAGGATTTTTTCTACCTTAATTCCGATTGGCTGATAGAATTCTATCAGCCAATCGGAATCTAAGGGACGCCATCTTGGATGACGTCACTTAAAGGAACCTTCATTCGTCGGGTAGTCGTCGGCCGAAGAGTATTCTCCACGTCGGAAGTCTTGAAGATGGACCCGCTCCGCGCCGGATGGATGAAGATAGAAGATGCCGTCTGGAAGTGGATCTTCAGGGGGTTAGTGTTAGGTTTTCTTTTTTTTTTAAAAATTTTACAAGCTTTATTGAATGAACTATTAGCACAATACAGCGGTTATCATAGTACATTGATCAAGATGTAGACAGTCTTTATATTTCAGACAAAGCTTATGTTGATACATTCAGTGCGTGCCATAAAAACAAAAGGTTATACAAGAAGAAGTGTTCATTGTTAACATATAGACTATATGATAACTGTTATGCCCACAAAAAAATCTTATGGGTCAGCCAAAGTTAGATTCTTGAGAATAATATTTTATCCTGGATACACTCGGGGCTCCAACAGGCCTCTCTGTTCTAACACTCACTGTACAGAGGGCGGGTAACTGCGTTTCTGTTTTAAATCTCCGAGTATCCAGGACAAAGACTTAGATGTAGAAGGACAGAAAAAAAAGAAGTAAGAAAAAGAGAGGGGGACTGAGGTGGGGAGGGGGGAGAAAGGGGCGAGGGGAATAGGGGAAAGGAGGAGGGGAGTCGTGGGATTCCCCACAGGATCTCATCAATAATCATCGTACCAAATACCTGATGAGGAAGCGGGTTCAAGTCTCCCCACCAAACCACAGCAATGTCATGTGTTCATGGGTTGCCAATTTCCCACAGCTAAGGTAGTGATACCTTTCTAGACTAAGCAGATCCCCGACCCCGGCCCTCCATTCCTGGACATTTGGGACCTGTGAGGTTTTCCAATATTTTGGTATTAGCCCCTTCGCGCAGTTCAGCATCAGCAAGAATAGATGACGTTTAGCCTCTTCGGCCAATTTAGGTATTTCGTGATATAAGTATTTCAAGCTGGGGGGTAAGATAATCTTTAGGATTCGACTTATTTCACGAAGAACCGCCTCCCAGAAAGGTTGGACAAAAGAACACTGCCACCAAATATGCGAGAGTGTCCCCTCCTCTCCACAGCCCCTCCAACACTCCCCACCAGTTTGCGGGTATATTTTCTTAAGCCTCTGAGGGGTCAGATACCACCTACTAAGAAATTTAAAATGCATCTCCTGAAGCTTTACAGAGACCGAAGCTTTTCTCGCCCTATCAAATATCAATTACCACGACTTATTGTCAATCTCTAGCCCCAGCTCCCTGTGCCAAGCGGCAACGTAGCTGGGCATTATTGTCTCCCTTTCATTCAAAAGCATCTTGTACAAGAGTGAAATTAGGCGTTTTGGGATAGTAGATGCAGTGCAGAGTAACTCAAACGGAGTCCTGGACCTTGTCAAAGACCCCCTATCTCCCAGTCCTCCAATGAAGTGATGAAGCTGTGCCACTCTGAACCACAAGGAGAACATCTCCTGGTCCCATTCCGCCAATTCTTCCTGAGTCTTGGTCTTCTCCTGACGAAAGGCGTTCGAGATAGTAGCCGTTGCTAACGGGTATAGCGAGCTCGGACCCCGAACTCCAGATGCCAAATCCAGCCCTGGATTTTCACGTATTGGGATCAGCGGTGATATCGCTGTTGACAATTTGCTCCCAGTCCTGAGAGCCCTGTCCCACGATCGAAAGACATCCTCTACTAGTGGGTACTGCAATATCTCGCGGGGGCGTCGGGCGGGGTCTATCCACGCCAGGGCGCCCGTGTTGCCTCTATGTAGTATTTCATTGTCTATGCCTATCCAGGCACGGTCAACCGAATTGTGGCACCACTCGACCAGTCGCTGTAAGATGATTGCTCTGTGGTACTCGGCCAAAAGGGGGACTCCCACCCCACCCCTATCACTGGGGAGATACAATGTTTTCCTGCTAACTCTAGGCTTTATGCCATTCCAGATGCAAGACTCTATGTCTGATTGTATCTGGTGAATGAAGTGCGTAGCTGACAGTAGAGGGACTGTCTGCATGATATATAACACGTCTTTATGACGTGCACCCTGCCCAGCCAGGAGATGGATTTATTCTTCCAGGCCTTCAAATCCCTGCTCACCTCATCTCTGATACATTTATAATTCAGGTCCACTATTTCCCGAACCGTAGAGGCTAGCATGATCCACAAATATTTTAGCCGTGTCGGGACAATTTTGAGTGGGCATAACGGCCGGGATTGCTCAAATTCTTCTCGGGAGATGCTGATGTTCAAGACCTCCGATTTACTAGGGTTCAGAAGAAAGTCCGAGACCCTCCCAAAAGCCTCGAATTCCGTGAGCGCCGCATGTAGGGAGACATCAATGTCATGTAAAGTCAATAGAACATCATCGGCATACATAGCCAATTTGTGTTCCTTTCTCCCTATTTGAAGGCCCTTAATAATAGGATTCATTCTGATTTTACAGGCCAGAACCTCCATGACCAAAGCAAAGAGCAGGGGCGAGAGGGGGCAACCCTGCCTCGTCCCATTTTTTATAGTAAAGGGGTCAGAGAACATACCATTGACCCGCACCCTAGCCCCAGGGTTAGAGTATAGTGCCATTATGCTGCCGATAAAACCAGGGCCAAACCCCATCTTAACCAGGGTGTGCCTCATGAACGTCCAGTTAACGCGATCAAAGGCCTTCTCCGCGTCCGTCGACACAAGTGCCAACGGCACGGAGTTGGCCCGCGTGTAAGATATCATCTGTATAACTTTGAGGGTATTGTCCCTAGCCTCTCTGGCAGGGACAAACCCAACTTGATCCATAGAAACCAGCTGGGGGAGGTGCTTTTTAAGGCGATTTGCAATGAGCTTAGCCAGAATTTTAATATCTGCGTTAAGCAGAGAAATCGGTCTATAACTGCCCGGCTGATCTTCTGGCTTGTTGGGCTTGGGAATGACCGAGATATAGGCTTCCAACATTGTACGTGGAAGTGTTTGTGTTTCTGGTAAGTGGTTGAATATCCGAAGCATGTGCGGTATTAGAATATCCGAGAGTTCCTTATAATACAGAGTCCCAATTCCGTCCGGCCCTGGACTTTTCCCGTTCGGGAGATCTCTGATTGCTCCCTGGACCTCTTCAGCTGTGAATGAGGACTCAAGTTGGTCAGCCTCCTCTTTAGAGATGGCCGGCAGAGAAATTCCCGACAGGTATTCAGTTATATCAGAGGCAGAGGGCGAGCCCCCCTGACAGTCGCGCCGTCCTCCCCCCCCACCATGGATGTTGTAAAGAGAAGAGTAAAAGTGACCGAAGGCATTGGCGATAGCTTGGCCATCTTTCTGGGTCTCCCCAGTGTGGTCAGTGATCTGATAAACATACGATCTAAGCCTTTTTCGTGCCAGCGCTCTCGCTAGGAGCTTGCCCGCCTTATTGCCCTGTTCAAAGAACCTCTGCCTGAGAATAAGCGCCTTTTTCTGTTGCTCTTTTTGTAAATGATGTAGAAGGGCAGTTCTAGACACCGTCAAGTTATCCTGCAAGGTTTGATCAGCAGGTTGTTCCTTATGCGCCAGCTCGTCCTGGTTAACTTGCGTCAACAGGGCACTGTACAGTTCCCGACGACGCTTATTAGAGGCAGATTTATGTGTGATCAGAATATCCCTCACAACACATTTGTGCGCCTCCCAGACCACTGTGTGATTGATAGCGTCATCCACATTAAAGCGGAAATATTCCTCTATTCTGTTCACCAACTCCGATTTGAGTATTGGATCATCAGGCACAGTCTCATCCATTCTCCACACGAAAGGTGTAGGTGGAGTATTGGGCCATCTAATCGTGCATCTAACAGTTGCATGGTCCGACCATGTAATCGGATGGATGTGGCTGCTGGTCGTGATAGAGAGGCCGGCCGAATCTGTAAAAAGATAATCTATTCTAGTGTATTTCCTATGCGGGTGAGAATAGAAAGTATAATTATGAGACAGATTTAAAGAAGAGATCCTGGGAGGTGTTTGGGAGGTACAAATTGGCCAGGGTCAGAGGTCTGCCAAACAAAGTCCCCGTTAGTATCAGGTATCTAACATTAGAATCACTATATGACTGCTCCATTTTGAAAGGGACAGTGGAGCGAAAGAGGACGCCCACTCCATTCTTTTTAGAAGGGCCAGATGCAAAGTAAGCTGTTGGGTAATAGTGATTAAACCAATTAAAATTTTTGAGCCTATAGAAGTGAGTTTCTTGAACAAAAATTATATCTCCACCCAGATTATGCAGGTCCCTGGTGATTATGGAGCGTTTACTTGGATTGTTAAACCCTTTGACATTGACAGTGATCAGGTCCAGGGATGTATCCCTCGCTTGGGAACGTGAGGTGGTCTGCTTCATATTAAGGTCAGAGAGATCAGGGAATAGGAAGGTTTAGGAGGGGTGGAGAGGGAAAGGAGAGACGGGATAAGTAGGATTTAGACAAAGAATTAAAGAGGTAAGAAAAGTAAAAAAAAAGAGTAGGAATGAGATAGAAACTGGAGGTGTGCGTGAGTGACTCAACACCTCACCCAATATCAAAGAACTCAAAAGTATGTGACTGTAAGTCAAATTTGAGAGAGAGAAAAAAAAAGGCAATCACAGGAGTAGTAACCCCAGTGTTCTCTTCTGTTGATATATTAACTTAATAAAAAAAAAACATTGTAGGTAAATGTGACCCTAAGGGATAAAATAACAATTAACGCCAAAACCGGAACCATCAAATCTAACAAGAGCCTGAACGGGCCGGGCCAAGAAGCATATTATGAGACCTATTCTTAACGCTCATCTCACCAATGAATGAGGACTATTAAGTGTCAAATGTGTCAGAATGTGCGCCTACCCCTCCTCTAAACAGAAAATAAAATGAATCTATGCTAATGCCTTATCTCACTATCGCTGTATCTCAAGTTTTAGTGTATGTATCCCATTACCTGAGAATACTAGCATATCTCGAGTAGATGACAGCCTAATCTATGACGTAAGTTAACGCAGTCCATCTGGACCTAGTGCTAAAAGTTATGCAATAAACCCCCCCCCCAAAAAAAAGATACATATTATATAAGGCTAGTCACAGGAGTAGTGAGAAAAGTAACTATAAACAAAAACATCATATCCCACCCCTCCCACGTTACCCCCCACATATATAGCATCAAACCCCCGCAAAATAACAATGAAGATAATCTTACCCCCTCCTTTGCCAAATGAAACAGTCTTTGCTTGTCTTTGCGGAGGTAAGTCTCTTGTGCTGGACACTCTGAGGTCAGCCCTCCCCATATGCATTATAACAGGGACAGCTGTACATTCTGAATAATAATAAGCGTACAGAAAAATATAAAACAAGGGAGGGGGCATAATGGGGAGAGACATCCTATAGATAGTAGGAGGAAGGCATTAGAGGTGTTAATGTATAGTCTGACACATAGTCCAAAAGGCATAAGAGGTAGCTGTCTCAGGTGCATCTATCAGGCCACGCTCTAGGCCTCTCAACCGATCTGGAGAGAAAAGATCAGAGCCCCTTCAGACAGGCCGGATCTCTCTTACACCCTGCTCTACTTCAGCTCTGGCAGGTCCAGGCTGCTCTTCTGCCCTTGGCGGCCTGATCTGCAAGCCGAGCGCTTGATTGAAGGTCTTGTGGGGCCCTGAAGATAGCAGTTGAACCATTTCTTGTAGCAATGATGCAAGTGGGGAATCTCCACCTGTACTGGATATGCTGTTCTTTCAGCTCTGCCGTAATATAGCGCAGGTCCCTCTGCTTCTGAAGCGTGGATGGGCATAAGTCCGTGAAAACTTGTATATCTGTGCCATCATAAACAATAGGATGCTTGTTTCTGGAATGTCGCAGAATATCCTCACGGTCTTTGTAAGAAAGCAGCTTAACAATTATGTCCCTTGGCGGGACTCTTGCAGGGGGTTTGGGCCTCAGGGCTCTGTGCGCCCGTTCCACATGCACATCTTCTGCAGCGGGGGAGTTTTTAATAAATTTGAAAAGATCTTGGATATATTGGGCTATATCAGGAGGGCTGATGGATTCTGGGATTCCTCTGAGCCGCAGATTGTTCCGCCGGCTCCTGTTTTCTAAATCCTCTAGCCTGTCGGTCAAATTCAGGATTGTGGCGTCGTGGGATTGAATGCAGCTGCCTTGATGTTGTAGATCAGAGCGCAAGGTTTCCTGCGCTTCCTCCATCTGCACAACTCTACGATCAATTGCCCCAATGTCCTTCTTAAGATCATTAAACATGTTTTTAACATCATTCATTGCCTCCCTGATGTCAGATTTAGAAGAGAGATGCTTAATGTCTTCTTTAGTGACATATGTGTGCTGGGAAAGCGCTTCAGAGTGTGGTATGGCTGAGACTGTCTGCCTACAGGCCTCAGATGTTTCTTTAATGGCCCCCAAGGGGGGATCTGGCTGGATCAGATAGCTGTCCATGCTGATGTTTTGCGGCACCTTAGGAGCTTTGGAGTTTCTTTTACAGGCCATTCCCAGTAGTTTGCAGTAAGGGGTTGATATCCAAAGAGGGGCAGAGAGAGGATTATTGCACTATATGCAGGCCCCTTATTGTGAGGGATGGAAATCCCCTGATCTATGTAACAAGACAGTGTTCACTATTTTAATAACCCCTGTATGTCAGCTTTAAATTCGACAGTCCCGCAGCAGTGCAAGGCTTCCTCTAACTATGGCCATGCGTGTATCACTGCAGGACTTAGAATGAGGGCTCTGCGTGTCTTCTGTGTCCCCTGCTGCAAACAACCCAGATCCAACAAGAGGAAGGTGCTCACCTGTGCAGCCCCGGTCACTCAAGTCAGCGGCAGGTCCAGTGCGCCCGCTGACAGTCTCTGCAGTGGCAATCCCCTGTGACTACGGAGGCCTCTTCTCTGTCGGGCCAGCCGCCCGGCGCTTAGATGATCACTGCGCCAGCTGCCTGCCTTGATGAAAAGTGCCGTCAGCAGGCTCAGCAGCACCCACAAGCTCAAGTCCTCTCCGGGTAACCAGAAGACCGGCCGCGACAGGTACTCCTGCTCTCCAGGCAGCTAGTTAGCTGTTAGGCCCCGCCACGCGGCTTTGTAAATGTCCAGCAGTAAGTTAAGAGGGCACCTGCACTAAGTTTAGAGTGCAGTGACAAATCGCCAATGATGTGATGGGCTCCGGCTAGCAAATTTCAGCTGTGGGTCACAAATAACTTTTATTGAAAGCACTGGGGCTTCAGAGCTAAACTAACAAACGGCCATTAGCTAGCGCGGCCAAGCTCCGCCCCCCTAGTGTTTTTAAGGGTGTATGGGGTGGGTTTTATTTTTAGGTTAGGTCTTTGGGCCGCAAAAAAGCTAACTGCCCTTTTAAGGGCAATGCCCATCCAAATGCCCTTTTCAGGGCAATGGGGAGCTTAGGTTTTTTTAGTTAGTATTTTTTGGGGGGGTTGGTTGTGTAGGTGGTGGGTTTTACTGTTGGGGGGTTGTTTGTATTTTTTTTCAGGTAAAAGAGCTGATTACTTTGGGGCAATGCCCCGCAAATGGCCCTTTTTAAGGGTTATTGGTAGTTTAGTTTAGGCTAGAGTTTTTTTTTTTTGTTTTTTTTTTGGGGGGGGGGTCTATTTTGATAGGGCTATTAGATTAGGTGTAATTAGTTTAAATATCTTGTAATTTGTTTATTATTTTCTGTAATTTAGTGGGGGGTTTTTTTTTGTACTTTAGATAATTGTATATAATTTAGTTATTTGTATTTAATTTATGTAATTAATTTAATTATAGTAAAGTGTTAGGTGTTATTGTAACTTAGGTTAGGTTTTATTTTACAGGTACTTTTGTATTTATTTTAGCTAGATAGCTAGTAAATAGTTAATAACTATTTAATAACTATTCTACCTAGTTAAAATAAATACAAACTTGCCTGTAAAATAAAAATAAACCCTAAGCTAGCTACAAAGTAACTAATAGTTATATTGTAGCTAGCTTAGGGTTTATTTTATAGGTAAGTATATAGTTTTAAATAGGAATTATTTAGTTAATGATAGTAATTTTATTTATATTTATTTAAATTATATTTAAGTTAGGGGGTGTTAGGGTTAGACTTAGGTTTGGGGGTTAATAAGTATAATGTAGGTGGCGGCGGTGTAGGGGAGGCAGATTAGGGGTTACAAAGTATAATATAGATGGCGGCGATGTTGGGGCAGCAGATTAGGGGTGTTTAGACTCGGGGTTTATGTTAGGGTGTTAGGTGTAAACGTAACTTTTATTCTCCCATAGGAATCAATGGGATATCGGGCAGCAGCGAACATGAGCTTTCGCTGTTTTCCGACTCCCATTTATTCCTATGGCATCTGCCGCCTCCAGGGCAGCGTATTGAAAACCAGGTACGCTGGGCCGGAATAGTGGCGAGCGTACCTGGTAGATATTTGATAAATGGCAAAAGTAGTCAGATAGTGCCAAATTTGCATTCGGAACATCTGTAATGACGTAAGCATCGATCTGTGTCGGACTGACACCGGCGGATCGTATGTTACGTCACAAAATTCTACTTTCTCTTGTTAAGTGTATCCAGTCCACGGATCATCCATTACTTGTGGGATATTCTCCTTCCCAACAGGAAGTTGCAAGAGGATCACCCACAGCAGAGCTGATATATAGCTCCTCCCCTAACTGCCATACCCAGTCATTCTCTTGCTGTGTTTTATACTTAGTTTATTCTTCAATCAAAAGTTTGTTATTTTTAAATGGTGCCGGAGTGTACTGTTTATCTCAGGCAGTATTTAGAAGAAGAATCTGCCTGCGTTTTCTATGATCTTAGCAGAAGTAACTAAGATCCATGGCTGTTCTCACATATTCTGAGGAGTGAGGTAACTTCAGAGAGGGAATGGCGTGCAGGTTTTCCTGCAATAAGGTATGTGCAGTTAATATTTTTCTAGGGATGGAATTTGCTAGAAAATGCTGCTGATACCGAACTAATGTAAGTAAAGCCTTAAATGCAGTGATAGCTACTGGTATCAGGCTTATTAATAGAGATGCATACTCTTATAAAAATGTAATATAAAACGTTTGCTGGCATGTTTAATCGTTTTTATATGTATTTGGTGATAAAACTTATTGGGGCCTAGTTTTTTTCCACATGGCTGGCTTGAATTTTGCCTAGTAACAGTTTCCTTAGGCTTTCCACTGTTGTAATATGAGTGGGAGGGGCCTTTTTTAGTGCTTTTCTGTGCAGCTAAAAATACTGACAGAGACATTCAGTTTCCTCCTGCATGATCCAGGACATCTCTGGAGGGCTCAAAAGGCTTCAAAGTCGTTTTTGAGGGAGGTAAAAAGCCACAGTAGAGCTGTGGCAGTTGTTGTGACTGTGAAAAAAAAACAAAAAAACGTTTTTGTCTTTTATTATTCCATTTTGGGTATTAAGGGGCTAATCATCCATTTGCAAGTGGGTGCAATGCTCTGCTAACTTGTTACATACACTGTAAAAATTTTGTTAGTGTAACTGCCTTTTTTTCACTGTTGTTTCAAATTTTGACAAAATTTGTGTTTCTTAAAGGTGCAGTAACGTTTTTTATATTGCTTGTAAACTTGTTTAAAGTGTTTTCCAAGCTTGCTAGTCTCATTGCTAGTCTGTTTAAACATGTCTGACACAGAGGAAACTACTTGTTCATTATGTTTGAAAGCCATGGTGGAGCCCCATAGGAGAATGTGTACTAAATGTATTGATTTCACCTTAAACAGTAAAGATCAGTCTTTAACTATAAAAGAAATATCACCAGAAGATTCTGACAAGGGGTAAGTTATGCCGACTAACTCTCCCCACGTGTCAGACCCTTGGCCTCCCGCTCAGGGGATGCACGCTAATATGGCGCCAATTACATCAGGGACGCCCATAGCGATTACCTTGCAGGACATGGCTGCAATCATGAATAATACCCTGTCAGAGGTATTATCCAGGTTGCCTGAATTAAGAGGCAAGCACGATTGCTCTGTGGTTAGGAGAAATACAGAGCGCGCAGATGCTGTAAGGGCCATGTCTGATACTGCGTCACAATATGCAGATCATGAGGACGGAGAGCTTCAGTCTGTGGGTGACATCTCTGATTCGGGGAAACCTGATTCAGAGATTTCTAATTTTAAATTTAAGCTTGAGAACCTCCGTGTGTTGCTTGGGGAGGTATTAGCTGCTCTGAATGACTGTAACACAGTTGCAGTACCAGAGAAATTGTGTAGGCTGGATAAATACTATGCGGTACCGGTGTGTACTGATGTTTTTCCTATACCTAAAAGGCTTACAGAAATTATTAGCAAGGAGTGGGATAGACCGGGTGTGCCTTTTCTCCAACATTGGTGTGTCCGGTCCACGGCGTCATCCTTACTTGTGGGAATATCTCTTCCCCAACAGGAAATGGCAAAGAGTCCCAGCAAAGCTGGCCATATAGTCCCTCCTAGGCTCCGCCCACCCCAGTCATTCTCTTTGCCGTTGCACAGGCAACATCTCCACGGAGATGGTTAAGAGTATGTGGTGTTTAGTTGTAGTTTTTTATTCTACTATCAAGAGTTTGTTATTTCTTCTGTTAAGTGTGATCAGTCCACGGGTCATCATTACTTCTGGGATATTAACTGCTCCCCTACAGGAAGTGCAAGAGGATTCACCCAGCAGAGCTGCTATATAGCTCCTCCCCTCTACGTCACCTCCAGTCATTCTCTTGCACCCAACGACTAGATAGGATGTGTGAGAGGACTATGGTGATATATTTAGTTTTTATATCTTCAATCAAAAGTTTGTTATTTTATAATAGCACCGGAGTGTGTTATTCCTTCTCTGGTAGAATTTGAAGAAGAATCTACCTGAGTTTTTTCTATGATTTTAGCCGGAGTAGTTAAGATCATATTGCTGTTTCTCGGCCATCTGAGGAGAGGTAAACTTCAGATCAGGGGACAGCAGGCAGATTAATCTGCAAAGAGGTATGTAGCAGTTTATTATTTTCTGACATGGAATTGATGAGAAAATCCTGCCATACCGTTATAATGTAAACTCAGCCTTGAATGCAGTAGATGTAGCTGATATCAGGCTGTCATGTATGTATATTTTACACTTCAGTTTTCTGGGGAATGGTACTTCTCTGGTTTTTAGACTGTATACATAGACTTAACCTAATTTGCAGGGACTTGCAATAGGTTTTAAATGACAATTAATTATTGAGGTAAAACTTTTTTTGCTGGCATGTAAAAACGTTTTTTTCTCTGAGGTACTGGGTGAAAAAATGTTTTGGGCACTATTTTTCCACTTGGCAATAGTTTTGATTTAAATTAGAGCAGTTCACTGATCCCTCTCACTGTTATGTGTGTGGGGGAGGGGCCATTTTTGGCGCTTTTACTATGCATCAAAAAAACTCAGTCAGAGGTTCATTTTCTTCCTGCATGATCCGGTTCATCTCTACAGAGTTCAGGGATCTCCAAAGCCTTTTTTGAGGGAAGTAATCATTACAGCAGAGCTGTGCTGATTGTATTGACTGTGATAAAAAAAAAAAACGTTTATTTGTGTATTTTTTTCTGCTGTCTGGGTTAGTTATCATTGCTGAGGGGAACAATCCTTTGCTAAAACTGTATATTCTGACAAAGATTGATGCTATAACTTAATTATTTTAACTGTTATAATTTTTTTCTGTGCTTCTTAAAGGCACAGTTCGTTTTCATATTATTTGTAAATTACTTTGAAAAGTATTTCCAAGTTGCTGTTTATTTGCTAGTGTGTTAAACATGTCTGATTCAGAGGAATATCTCTGTGCTATATGTGTTAATGCCAAAGTGGAGCCCAATAGAAATTTATGTACTAAATGTATTGATGCTACTTTAAAAAACAGTCAATCTGTACAAATTGAACATATTTCACCAAACAACGAGGGGAGAGTTATGCCGACTAACTCGCCTCACGTGTCAGTACCTGCATCTCCCGCTCAGGAGGTGCGTGATATTGTAGCGCCGAGTACATCTGGGCGGCCATTACAAATCACATTACAAGATATGGCTACTGTTATGACTGAAGTTTTGGCTAAACTACCAGAACTAAGAGGTAAACGTGATCACTCTGGGGTGAGAACAGAGTGCGCTGATAATGCAAGGGCCATGTCTGATACTGCGTCACAGTTTGCAGAACGTGAAGACGGAGAGCTTCATTCTGTGGGTGACGGTTCTGATCCAAATAAACTGGACTCAGACATTTCAAATTTTAAATTTAAGCTTGAGAACCTCCGTGTGTTACTAGGGGAGGTATTAGCGGCTCTGAATGATTGTAACACAGTTGCAATCCCAGAGAAAATGTGTAGGTTGGATAAATATTTTGCGGTACCGACGAGTACTGACGTTTTTCCTATACCTAAGAGACTTACTGACATTGTTACTAAGGAGTGGGATAGACCCGGTGTGCCTTTCTCACCCCCTCCTATATTCAGAAAGATGTTTCCAATAGACGCCGCCACACGGGACTTATGGCAAATGGTCCCTAAGGTGGAGGGAGCAGTTTCTACTTTAGCTAAGCGTACCACTATCCCAGTGGAGGATAGCTGTGCTTTTTCAGATCCAATGGATAAAAAATTAGAGGGTTACCTTAAGAAAATGTTTGTTCAACAAGGGTTTATATTGCAACCTCTTGCATGTATTGCAGCATTTTGGTTTGAGTCTCTGGAAGAGACACTTCAATCATCCACACTAGATGACATCACACACAAACTTAAATTCCTTAAGTTAGCTAATTCATTTATTTCAGATGCCGTAGTACATTTAACTAAACTTGCGGCTAAAAATTCAGGATTCGCCATTCAGGCACGCAGAGCTCTGTGGCTGAAATCCTGGTCAGCTGATGTTACGTCTAAATCTAAATTGCTTAATATTCCTTTCAAAGGGCAGACCTTATTCGGGCCCGGCTTGAAAGAGATTATTGCTGACATTACAGGAGGTAAAGGTCATGCCCTGCCTCAGGACAAGGCCAAAGCCAAGGCTAGACAGTCCAATTTTCGTTCCTTTCGTAATTTCAAAGCAGGAGCAGCATCAACTTCCTCTGCACCAAAACAGGAAGGAGCTGTTGCTCGCTACAGACAAGGCTGGAAACCTAACCAGTCCTGGAACAGGGGCAAACAGGCCAGAAAACCTGCTGCTGCCCCTAAGACAGCATGAATTGAGGGCCCCCGATCTGGGACCGGATCTAGTGGGGGGCAGACTTTCCCTCTTCGCCCAGGCTTGGGCAAGAGATGTTCAGGATCCCTGGGCGTTAGAGATCATATCTCAGGGATACCTTCTGGACTTCAAATCCTCTCCCCCAAGAGGGAGATTTCATCTGTCAAGGTTGTCAACAAACCTAACAAAGAAGGAAGCGTTTCTACGCTGCGTACAAGATCTTTTATTAATGGGAGTGATCCATCCAGTTCCGCGGTTGGAACAAGGACAAGGGTTTTACTCAAATCTGTTTGTAGTTCCCAAGAAAGAGGGAACCTTCAGGCCAATCTTGGATTTAAAGATCCTAAACAAATTCCTAAGAGTTCCATCGTTCAAGATGGAAACTATTCGAACAATTTTGCCCATGATCCAAGAGGGTCAGTACATGACCACAGTGGATTTAAAGGATGCTTACCTTCACATACCGATTCACAGAAGTCATTACCGGTATCTAAGGTTTGCCTTTTTAGACAGGCATTACCAGTTTGTAGCTCTTCCATTCGGACTGGCTACGGCTCCAAGAATCTTCACAAAGGTTCTGGGCACTCTTCTGGCGGTACTAAGACCGCGAGGAATTTCAGTAGCTCCGTACTTAGACGACATACTGATACAAGCTTCAAGCTTTCAAACTGCCAAATCTCATACAGAGATAGTACTGGCATTTCTAAGGTCGCATGGATGGAAAGTGAACGAAGAGAAAAGTTCTCTCTTTCCACTCACAAGAGTTCCCTTCCTGGGGACTCTGATAGATTCTGTAGAAATGAAGATTTACCTGACAGAGGACAGGTTAACAAAACTTCAAAATGCATGCCGTGTCCTTCATTCCATTCAACACCCGTCAGTAGCTCAATGCATGGAGGTAATCGGACTAATGGTAGCAGCAATGGACATAGTTCCTTTTGCACGCCTACATCTCAGACCACTGCAACTGTGCATGCTAAGTCAGTGGAATGGGGATTACTCAGATTTGTCCCCCACTCTAAATCTGAATCAAGAGACCAGAAATTCTCTTCTATGGTGGCTTTATCGGCCACATCTGTCCAGGGGAATGCCATTCAGCAGGCCAGACTGGTCAATTGTAACAACAGACGCCAGCCTACTAGGTTGGGGCGCTGTCTGGAATTCTCTGAAGGCTCAGGGACTATGGAATCAGGAGGAGAGTCTCCTTCCAATAAACATTCTGGAATTGAGAGCAGTCCTCAATGCTCTTCTGGCTTGGCCCCAGTTAACAACTCGGGGGTTCATCAGGTTCCAGTCGGACAACATCACGACTGTAGCTTATATCAACCATCAGGGAGGGACAAGAAGCTCCCTAGCAATGATGGAAGTATCGAAGATAATTCGCTGGGCAGAGTCTCACTCTTGCCACCTGTCTGCAATCCACATCCCGGGAGTGGAGAACTGGGAGGCGGATTTCTTAAGTCGTCAGACTTTTCATCCGGGGGAGTGGGAACTTCATCCAGAGGTCTTTGCCCAAATACTTCGACGTTGGGGCAAACCAGAGATAGATCTCATGGCGTCTCGACAGAACGCCAAGCTTCCGCGCTACGGGTCCAGATCCAGGGATCCGGGAGCGGTCCTGATAGATGCCTTGACAGCACCATGGACCTTCAGGATGGCTTATGTGTTTCCACCTTTCCCGATGCTTCCTCGATTGATTGCCAGAATCAAACAGGAGAAAGCATCAGTGATTCTAATAGCGCCTGCATGGCCACGCAGGACTTGGTATGCAGATCTGGTGGACATGTCATTCTGTCCACCTTGGTCGTTACCTCTGAAACAGGACCTTCTGATTCAGGGTCCTTTCAAACATCAAAATCTAACTTCTCTGAAGCTGACTGCTTGGAAATTGAACGCTTGATCTTATCAAAGCGTGGTTTTTCTGAGTCAGTTATTGATACCTTAATACAGGCTAGGAAGCCTGTTACCAGAAAGATTTACCATAAAATATGGCGTAAATACCTATATTGGTGCGAATCCAAAGGTTACTCTTGGAGTAAGGTTAGGATTCCTAGGATATTGTCTTTTCTACAAGAAGGTTTAGAAAAGGGGTTATCCGCTAGTTCCTTAAAGGGACAGATCTCAGCTCTGTCCATTCTGTTACACAAGCGTCTGTCAGAAGTTCCAGACGTTCAGGCCTTTTGTCAGGCTTTGGCCAGGATTAAACCTGTGTTTAAAGCTGTGGCTCCACCATGGAGTTTAAACCTTGTTCTTAACGTTTTACAGGGCGTTCCGTTTGAACCCCTTCATTCCATTGATATAAAGTTGTTATCTTGGAAAGTTCTATTTTTAATGGCTATTTCCTCGGCTCGAAGAGTCTCTGAGTTATCAGCCTTACATTGTGATTCTCCTTATTTGATTTTTCACTCGGATAAGGTAGTTCTGCGTACTAAACCTGGGTTCTTACCTAAGGTAGTCACTAACAGGAATATCAATCAGGAGATTGTTGTTCCATCCTTGTGCCCAAATCCTTCTTCGAGGAAGGAACGTCTTTTGCACAATCTGGATGTAGTTCGTGCCCTTAAATTTTATTTACAGGCAACTAAAGATTTTCGACAAACGTCTTCCCTGTTTGTCGTTTACTCTGGTCAGAGGAGAGGTCAAAAAGCTTCTGCTACCTCTCTCTCTTTTTGGCTTCGTAGCATAATTCGTTTAGCTTATGAGACTGCTGGACAGCAGCCTCCTGAAAGAATTACAGCTCATTCCACTAGAGCTGTGGCTTCCACTTGGGCCTTTAAGAATGAGGCCTCTGTTGAACAGATTTGCAAGGCTGCAACTTGGTCTTCGCTTCATACTTTTTCCAAATTTTACAAATTTGACACTTTTGCTTCTTCGGAGGCTATTTTTGGGAGAAAGGTTCTTCAGGCAGTGGTTCCTTCTGTATAAAGAGCCTGCCTATCCCTCCCGTCATCCGTGTACTTTTGCTTTGGTATTGGTATCCCAGAAGTAATGATGACCCATGGACTGATCACACTTAACAGAAGAAAACATAATTTATGCTTACCTGATAAATTCCTTTCTTCTGTAGTGTGATCAGTCCACGGCCCGCCCTGTTTTTTAAGGCAGGTAAATATTTTTTAAATTATACTCCAGTCACCACTACACCCTTGGCTTCTCCTTTCTCGTTAGTCCTTGGTCGAATGACTGGAGGTGACGTAGAGGGGAGGAGCTATATAGCAGCTCTGCTGGGTGAATCCTCTTGCACTTCCTGTAGGGGAGCAGTTAATATCCCAGAAGTAATGATGACCCGTGGACTGATCACACTACAGAAGAAAGGAATTTATCAGGTAAGCATAAATTATGTTTTTAAAATAGTGCTAATATGTACTATTTACTCTGAAACAGAAAAAGATGAAGAATTCTGTTTGTGAGAGGAAGATGATTTTAGCAGACAGTAACTAAAATCCTTTGCTGTTTTCACATAGGACTGTTGAGATGAAGTAACTTCAGTTGGGGGAAACAGTTAGCAGACTTTTCTGCTTAAGGTATGACTAGCCATATTTCTAACAAGACTGTGTAATGCTGGAAGGCTGTCATTTCCCCTCATGGGGACCGGTAAGCCATTTTCTTAAGTTTTCAAGCAGAATAAAGGGCTTAATATGGGCTATAAAACTGGTAGACACTTTTATGGGCAAAATCGATTGCTTTTTTTGGGCATTTTATACATGTTTATGCTTTAATTCACACTTATAAACTTGGGGAACGTTTTTTTAACGTCAGGCACTATGTTAGACACCTTTTCCAGTCAGGAAGGGCCTTCCCAGTTGTGGGCTGAGCCTCATTTTCGCGCCATTACTGCGCAGCTGTTTTTGAGAGCAAGACATGCAGATGCATGTGTGAGGATCTGAAAATAGTTGGAAAAGTTCCTAGAAGGCGTCATTTGGTATCGTATTCCCCTCTGGGCTTGGTAAAGTCACAGCAAAGGCTGTAGCTGGGACTGTAGAGGGGTTAAATCTGTAACCGGCTCCGGTTTCGTTAATTTAAGGGTTAAAGCTCTGAAATTTGGTGTGCAATACTTTTAATGCTTTAAGACACTGTGGTGAAATTTTGGTAAATTTTTAACAATTCCTTCATATTTTTTCAAATATTCAGTAATAAAGTGTGCTCTGTTTAAAATTTAAAGAGACAGTAACGGTTTTGCTTTAAAACGGTTTTTGTGCTTTATTGACAAGTTTAAGCCTGTTTAACATGTCTGTGCCTTCAGATAAGCTATGTTCTATATGTATGAAAAAATTGTGTGATAATTGTGCCATAGCGTCCAAACAAAGTAAGGACAGTACTGTCACAGATAATGAAGTTGCCCAAGATGATTCATCAGATGAAGGGAGTAGACATGGTTCTACATCATCTCCTTCTGTGTCTACACCAGTTTTGCCCACGCAGGAGGCCCCTAGTACTTCTAGCGCGCCAATGCTTATTACCATGCAACAATTGACGGCTGTAATGGATAACTCCATAGCAAATATTTTATCCAAAATGCCTGCATATCAGAGAAAGCGCGATTGCTCTGTTTTAAACACTGAAGAGCAGGAGGGCGCTGATGATAATTGCTCTGTCATACCCTCACACCAGTCTGAAGGGGCCATGAGGGAGGTTTTGTCAGATGGGGAAATTTCAGATTCAGGTAGAATTTCTCAACAGGCTGAACTTGATGTTGTGACATTTAAATTTAAATTAGAGCATCTCCGCGCACTGCTTAAGGAGGTGTTATCTACTCTGGATGATTGTAACAACTTGGTCATTCCAGAAAAATTATGCAAGATGGACAAGTTCCTAGAGGTTCCGGTGCACCCCGACGCTTTTCCTATACCCAAGCGGGTGGCGGACATAGTGAATAAGGAGTGGGAGAGGCCCGGCATACCTTTTGTCCCCCCTCCTATATTTAAAAAATTATTTCCTATGGTCGACCCCAGAAAGGACTTATGGCAGACAGTCCCTAAGGTCGAGGGGGCAGTTTCTACTCTAAACAAGCGCACTACTATTCCTATCGAGGATAATTGTGCCTTCAAAGATACTATGGATAAAAAATTGGAGGGTTTGCTTAAAAAGATTTTTGTACAGCAAGGTTACCTTCTTCAACCCATTTCGTGCATTGTTCCTGTCACTACAGCAGCGTGGTTCTGGTTCGAGGAACTAGAAAAGTCGCTCAGTAGAGAGACTCCATATGAGGAGGTTATGGACAGGGTTCACGCACTTAAGTTGGCTAACTCTTTTATTTTAGATGCCGCTTTGCAATTAGCTAGATTAGCGGCGAAAAATTCAGGGTTTGCAATTGTGGCGCGCAGAGCGCTTTGGCAAAAGTATTGGTCAGCGGATGTATCATCCAAGACAAAATTGCTTAATATCCCCTTCAAGGGTAAAACTCTCTTTGGGCCAGAATTGAAAGAGATTATCTCAGACATCACTGGGGGAAAGGGCCACGCCCTTCCACAAGATAGGCCTTTCAAAGCCAAGAATAAGTCTAATTTTCGTTCCTTTCGTAATTTCAGGAACGGACCGGCCTCTAATTCTGCATCCTCTAAGCAAGAGGGTAATGCCTCACAGACCAAACCAGCCTGGAAACCGATGCAAGGCTGGAACAAGGGTAAGCAGGCCAAGAAGCCTGCCGCTGCTAACAAAACAGCATGAAGGAGTAGCCCCCGATCCGGGACCGGATCTAGTGGGGGGCAGACTCTCTCTCTTTGCTCAGGCTTGGGCAAGAGATGTTCAGGATCCCTGGACGCTAGAAATAGTTTCTCAGGGTTATCTTCTGGAATTCAAAGAACTACCCCCAAGGGGAAGGTTCCACATGTCTCACTTATCCTCAAACCAAATAAAGAGACAGGCGTTCTTACATTGTTTAGAAGACCTGTTAAAGATGGGAGTGATACACCCAGTTCCAATGACGGAACAAGGAATGGGATTTTACTCAAATCTGTTCGTAGTTCCCAAAAAAGAGGGAACCTTCAGACCAATTCTGGATTTAAAGATCCTAAACAAATTTCTCAGGGTGCCATCGTTCAAAATGGAAACCATTCGAACGATTCTACCTACTATCCAGGAAGGTCAATTTATGACTACCGTGGATTTAAAGGATGCGTACCTACATATTCCTATCCACAAAGAACATCATCAGTTCCTAAGGTTCGCCTTTCTGGACAAACATTACCAGTTTGTGGCCCTCCCATTCGGGTTAGCCACTGCTCCAAGGATTTTCACAAAGGTACTCGGGTCCCTTCTAGCGGTTCTAAGACCGAGGGGCATTGCAGTAGTACCATACTTGGACGACATTCTAATACAAGCGTCGTCTCTTTCAAAAGCAAAGGCTCATACAGACATCGTTCTGGCCTTTCTCAGATCTCACGGATGGAAGGTGAACATAGAAAAAAGTTCTCTGTCTCCGTCGACAAGAGTTCCCTTCTTGGGAACAATAATAGATTCCTTAGAAATGAGGATTTTTCTGATAGATGTCAGAAATTCAAAACTTCTAAGCGCTTGTCAAGTTCTTCATTCTGTTCCACGTCCTTCCATAGCTCAGTGCATGGAAGTAGTGGGGTTGATGGTTGCAGCAATGGACATAGTTCCTTTTGCGCGAATTCATCTAAGACCATTACAACTGTGCATGCTGAAACAGTGGAATGGGGACTATACAGACTTGTCTCCAGTGATTCAAGTAGATCAGAAGACCAGAGATTCACTCCATTGGTGGCTAATCCTGGACCACCTATCCCAGGGAATGAGCTTCCGCAGACCAGAGTGGGTCATCGTCACGACCGACGCCAGTCTAGTGGGCTGGGGCGCGGTCTGGGAATCCCTGAAAGCTCAGGGACTATGGTCTCGGGAAGAGTCTCTTCTCCCGATAAACATTCTGGAACTAAGAGCGATATTCAATGCTCTCAGGGCTTGGCCTCAGCTTGCAAAGGCCAGATTCATAAGATTCCAATCAGACAACATGACGACTGTTGCGTATATCAATCATCAGGGGGGAACAAGGAGTTCCCTGGCGTTGAAAGAAGTGACCAAAATAATTCAATGGGCGGAGGATCACTCCTGCCACCTATCTGCGATCCACATCCCAGGTGTGGAAAACTGGGAAGCGGATTATCTGAGTCGTCAGACATTCCATCCGGGGGAGTGGGAACTCCACCCGGAGATCTTTGCCCAGTTGACTAAATTATGGGGCATTCCAGACATGGATCTGATGGCGTCTCGTCAGAACTTCAAGGTTCCTTGCTACGGGTCCAGATCCAGGGATCCCAAGGCGACTCTAGTGGATGCACTAGTAGCGCCTTGGACCTTCAACCTAGCTTATGTGTTTCCACCGTTTCAAGCAGGATCAAGCAGGAGAGGACCTCGGTGATCTTGATAGCTCCTGCGTGGCCACGCAGGACTTGGTATGCAGACCTGGTGAATATGTCATAGGCTCCACCATGGAAGCTACCTTTGAGACAGGACCTTCTTGTTCAGGGTCCATTCGGACATCCAAATCTGGTTTCCCTCCAGCTGACGTCTTGGAGATTGAACGCTTGATTCTATCAAAGCGTGGGTTTTCAGATTCTGTGATAGATACTCTGGTTCAAGCCAGAAAACCAGTGACTAGAAAAATTTACCATAAAATATGGAAAAGATATATCTGCTGGTGTGAATCCAAGGGATTCCCATGGAATAAGGTAAAGATTCCTAAGATCCTTTCCTTTCTACAAGAAGGTTTGGATAAAGGATTATCTGCGAGTTCTCTAAAGGGACAGATTTCTGCCTTATCTGTCTTACTACACAAACGACTGGCAGCTGTGCCAGATGTTCAAGCATTTGTTCAGGCTCTGGTTAGGATCAAGCCTGTTTACAGACCTTTGACTCCTCCCTGGAGTTTAAATCTAGTTCTTTCAGTTCTTCAAGGGGTTCCGTTTGAACCTCTACATTCCATAGATATTAAGTTGTTATCTTGGAAAGTTTTGTTTTTGGTTGCTATTTCTTCTGCTAGAAGAGTTTCAGAGTTATCTGCTCTGCAGTGTTCTCCGCCCTATCTGGTGTTCCATGCAAATAAGGTGGTTTTGCGTACTAAGCCTGGTTTTCTTCCAAAGGTTGTTTCTAACAAGAATATTAACCAGGAGATAGTTGTACCTTCTTTGTGTCCGAATCCAGTTTCAAAGAAGGAACGTTTGTTACACAATTTGGACGTAGTCCGTGCTCTAAAATTCTATTTAGAAGCTACAAAAGATTTCAGACAAACATCTTCTCTGTTTGTCGTCTATTCTGGTAAAAGGAGAGGTCAAAAAGCAACTTCTACCTCTCTTTCCTTTTGGCTTAAAAGCATCATCCGATTGGCTTATGAGACTGCCGGACGGCAGCCTCCTGAAAGAATCACAGCTCACACCACTAGGGCTGTAGCTTCCACATGGGCCTTCAAGAACGAGGCTTCTGTTGATCAGATATGTAAAGCAGCGACTTGGTCTTCACTGCACACTTTCGCCAAATTTTACAAATTTGATACTTTTGCTTCTTCGGAGGCTATTTTTGGGAGAAAGGTTTTGCAAGCCGTGGTGCCTTCCGTTTAGGTAACCTGATTTGCTCCCTCCCTTCATCCGTGTCCTAAAGCTTTGGTATTGGTTCCCACAAGTAAGGATGACGCCGTGGACCGGACACACCAATGTTGGAGAAAACAGAATTTATGCTTACCTGATAAATTACTTTCTCCAACGGTGTGTCCGGTCCACGGCCCGCCCTGGTTTTTTTAATCAGGTCTGATGAATTATTTTCTCTAACTACAGTCACCACGGCACCCTATAGTTTCTCCTATTTTTTTCCTCCTGTCCGTCGGTCGAATGACTGGGGTGGGCGGAGCCTAGGAGGGACTATATGGCCAGCTTTGCTGGGACTCTTTGCCATTTCCTGTTGGGGAAGAGATATTCCCACAAGTAAGGATGACGCCGTGGACCGGACACACCGTTGGAGAAAGTAATTTATCAGGTAAGCATAAATTCTGTTTTTCCCCACCTCCTATATTTAGAAAAATGTTTCCAATAGACTCCACTACACGGGACTTATGGCAGACGGTCCCTAAGGTGGAGGGAGCAGTTTCTACTTTAGCAAAGCGTACTACTATCCCGGTTGAGGACAGTTGTGCTTTTTCAGATCCAATGGATAAAAAATTGGAGGGTTACCTTAAGAAAATGTTTATTCAACAAGGTTTTATTTTACAGCCCCTTGCATGCATTGCGCCTGTCACGGCCGCGGCAGCATTCTGGTTTGAGGCCCTGGAAGAGGCCATCCATACAGCTCCATTGACTGAAATTATTGACAAGCTTAGAACACTTAAGCTAGCTAACTCATTTGTTTCTGATGCCATTGTTCATTTGACTAAACTAACGGCTAAGAATTCCGGATTCGCCATCCAAGCGCGTAGGGCGCTATGGCTTAAATCCTGGTCAGCTGACGTGACTTCGAAGTCTAAATTACTAAACATTCCTTTCAAGGGGCAGACCTTATTCGGGCCTGGTTTGAAGGAAATTATTGCTGACATTACTGGAGGTAAGGGTCATACCCTTCCTCAGGACAGGGCCAAAGCAAAGGCCAAACAGTCTAATTTTCGTGCCTTTCGAAATTTCAAGGCAGGTGCAGCATCAACTTCCTCCGCTTCAAAACAAGAGGGAACTTTTGCTCAATCTAAGCAGGCCTGGAAACCTAACCAGTCCTGGAACAAAGGCAAGCAGGCCAGAAAGCCTGCTGCTGCCTCTAAGACAGCATGAAGGAACGGCCCCCTATCCGGCGACGGATCTAGTAGGGGGCAGACTTTCTCTCTTCGCCCAGGAGTGGGCAAGAGATGTTCGGGATCCCTGTGCGTTGGAGATGATATCTCAGGGATATCTTCTGGACTTCAAAGCTTCCCCTCCACAAGGGAGATTTCATCTTTCAAGGCTATCTGCAAATCAGATAAAGAAAGAGGCATTCCTTCGCTGTGTGCAAGACCTCCTAGTTATGGGAGTGATCCATCCAGTTCCGCGGACGGAACAAGGACAGGGTTTTTATTCGAATCTGTTTGTGGTTCCCAAAAAAGAGGGAACCTTCAGACCAATTTTGGATCTAAAGATCTTAAACAAATTCCTCAGAGTTCCATCTTTCAAAATGGAAACTATTCGGACCATCCTACCCATGATCCAAGAAGGTCAGTACATGACCACAGTGGACTTAAAGGATGCCTACCTTCACATACCGATTCACAAAGATCATCATCGGTTTCTAAGGTTTGCCTTTCTAGACAGGCATTACCAATTTGTAGCTCTTCCCTTCGGGTTGGCTACAGCCCCGAGAATCTTTACAAAGGTTCTGGGCTCACTTCTGGCGGTTCTAAGACCGCGAGGCATAGCGGTGGCTCCGTATCTAGACGACATCCTGATACAGGCGTCAAGCTTTCAAGTTGCCAAGTCTCATACAGAGATAGTTCTGGCATTTCTGAGGTCGCACGGGTGGAAAGTGAACGAGGAAAAGAGTTCTCTATCTCCACTCACAAGAGTCTCCTTCTTAGGGACTCTTATAGATTCTGTAGAAATGAAAATTTACCTGACGGAGTCCAGGTTATCAAAACTTCTAAATGCTTGCCGTGTTCTTCACTCCATTCCGCGCCCTTCGGTAGCTCAGTGTATGGAGGTAATCGGCTTAATGGTAGCAGCAATGGACATAGTGCCATTTGCGCGCCTTCATCTCAGACCGCTGCAATTATGCATGCTGAGTCAGTGGAATGGGGATTACACAGATTTGTCCCCTCTGCTAAATCTGGATCAAGAGACCAGATATTCTCTTCTCTAGTGGTTGTCTCGGGTACACCTGTCCAAGGGTATGACCTTTCGCAGGCCAGATTGGACAATTGTAACAACAGATGCCAGCCTTCTAGGTTGGGGTGCAGTCTGGAATTCCCTGAAGGCACAGGGATTGTGGACTCAGGAAGAGAAACTCCTTCCAATAAATATTCTGGAGTTAAGAGCGATATTCAATGCTCTTCTGGCTTGGCCTCAGTTAGCAACACTGAGGTTCATCAGATTTCAGTCGGACAACATCACGACTGTGGCTTACATCAACCATCAAGGGGGAACCAGGAGTTCCCTAGCGATGTTAGAAGTCTCAAAAATAATTCGCTGGGCAGAGTACCACTCTTGCCACCTGTCAGCAATCCATATCCCAGGCGCGGAGAACTGGGAGGCGGATTTTCTAAGTCGTCAGACTTTCCATCCGGGGGAGTGGGAACTCCATCCGGAGGTGTTTGCTCAGTTGATTCATCGTTGGGGCAAACCAGAGTTGGATCTCATGGCGTCTCGCCAGAACGCCAAGCTTCCTTGTTACGGATCCAGGTCCAGGGACCCAGAAGCGACGCTGATAGATGCTCTAGCAGCGCCTTGGTTCTTCAACCTGGCTTATGTGTTTCCACCGTTTCCTCTGCTCCCTCGACTGATTGCCAAAATCAAACAGGAGAGAGCATCAGTGATTCTGATAGCACCTGCGTGGCCACGCAGGACTTGGTATGCAGACCTAGTGGACATGTCATCCTTTCCACCATGGACTCTGCCTCTAAGACAGGACCTTCTGATACAAGGTCCTTTCAATCATCCAAATCTAATTTCTCTGAGACTGACTGCATGGAGATTGAACGCTTGATTCTATCAAAGCGTGGCTTTTCCGAGTCAGTCATTGATACTTTAATACAGGCACGAAAGCCTGTTACCAGGAAAATCTACCACAAGATATGGAGTAAATATCTTTATTGGTGTGAATCCAAGAATTACTCATGGAGTAAGGTTAGGATTCCTAGAATATTGTCTTTTTCTCCAAGAGGGCTTGGACAAAGGATTATCAGCTAGTTCCTTAAAGGGACAGATTTCTGCTCTGTCTATTCTTTTGCACAAGCGTCTGGCAGAGGTTCCAGACGTCCAGGCTTTTTGCCAGGCTTTGGTTAGAATTAAGCCTGTGTTTAAACCTGTTGCTCCCCCGTGGAGCTTAAACTTGGTTCTTAAAGTTCTTCAAGGAGTTCAGTTTGAACCCCTTCATTCCATTGATATTAAACTTTTATCTTGGAAAGTTCTATTTTTGATGGCTATTTCCTCGGCTCGGAGAGTCTCTGAGCTATCTGCCTTACAATGTGATTCTCCTTATCTGATTTTTCATGCAGATAAGGTAGTCCTGCGTACCAAACCTGGGTTTTTACCTAAGGTGGTTTCTAACAAGAATATCAATCAAGAGATTGTTGTTCCATCATTGTGTCCTAATCCTTCTTCAAAGAAGGAACGTGTTTTACATAATCTGGACGTAGTCCGTGCCTTGAAGTTTTACTTACAAGCTACTAAAGATTTTCGTCAAACATCTACCCTGTTTGTCGTTTACTCTGGACAGAGGAGAGGTCAAAAAGCTTCGGCAACCTCTCTTTCCTTTTGGCTTCGGAGCATAATACGCCTAGCCTATGACACTGCTGGACAGCAGCCCCCTGAAAGGATTACAGCTCATTCCACTAGAGCTGTGGCTTCCACCTGGGCCTTTAAAAATGAGGCCTCTGTTGAACAGATTTGCAAGGCGACGACTTGGTCTTCGCTTCACACTTTTTCCAGATTTTACAAATTTGATACTTTTGCTTCTTTGAAGGCTGTTTTTGGGAGAAAGGTTCTTCAGGCTGTGGTTCCTTCCGCTTAATCCTGCCTTGTCCCTCCCATCATCCGTGTACTTTAGCTTTGGTATTGGTATCCCACAAGTAATGGATGATCCGTGGCCACGATACACCTTACAAGAGAAAACATAATTTATGCTTACCTGATAAATTTATTTCTCTTGTAGTGTATCCAGTCCACGGCCCGCCCTGTCCTTTTAAGGCAGGTCTAAATTTTAATTAAACTACAGTCACCACTGCACCCTATGGTTTCTCCTTTCTCTGTTTGTTTTCGGTCGAATGACTGGATATGACAGTTAGGGGAGGAGCTATATATCAGCTCTGCTGTGGGTGATCCTCTTGCAACTTCCTGTTGGGAAGGAGAATATCCCACAAGTAATGGATGATCCGTGGACTGGATACACTACAAGAGAAATAAATTTATCAGGTAAGCATAAATTATGTTTTTGCCAGTCTGTAGGCTTTAATAACTGAGGGGAATCAGGCTCGCCACAATTACGCTGCAGAATTCCAGCGTATTTGCGGTTGACAGCTTGATAAATAGGGGCCAGGAGTTGAATTCCCACTAGTAATTATAATGGATTTGTGGACTCTTCATGCCAGGAAAGAAAATAATTTATCAGGTAAACATACAATTTGTTTCTTATGTATAGTACACGTGTGTGTATCTATAGTAATCTCATGTATTGTACATGTGTGTGTATATATAGAGGCCTATTTATCAAGCCGTCAACCGCAAATACACTGGAATTCTGCAGAGTAATTGTGGCGAGCCTGATTCGCCCCATTTATCAAAGCCTACAGACCGGCAAAAGTTTAAATTTGTGACGTAAAATATGATCTGCCGGTCTCAATCCGACACAGATTGATGCTTACGTCATTACAGATGTTCCGAATAAAAAATTGGCACTATCTGACAACTTTTGCAAGTTATCAAACTTCTAACATAACCCCCGAGTCTAAACACTCCTAATCTGTCGCCCCGACATCGCCGCCACCTACATGATATTATTAACCCCTATTCCACAGCTCCTGGACCCCGCCGCCACTAAATAAAGTTATTAACCCCTATTCCGCCACTCTCGGACCCCGCCACAACTAAATAGATATATTAACCCCTATCCTGCCGCTCCCGGAGCCCACCACAACTCTAATAAAGTTATTAACCCCTATCTCTCTGCTCCCCGACCCCACCACAACTAAATAAATGTATTAACCCCTAAACCCCTGGCCTCCCACATCACTACCACTTACTAAACCTATTAACCCCTAAACCGCCAGCCCCCCACATCGCAATAAACTAAATTAAGCTATTAACCTCTAAAACTAACAACCCGCTAACTTTACATTAAAAATTAGCTCATCCCTATTTTATAATAAATTTAAACTTACCTTTAGAATTAAAATAAACTATATAAAACTATTAATTAACCTACCCTAACTATTATACTAAACTTACATTATACAAACAAATTAACTATATTACATATTTAAAAACCCAACCCTACTCAAGTTATTTAAATCTACTATAAAGAATTACTAAGTTACACAAAATAAAAAACACTAAGTTACACAAAATAAAAAATAAATGATCAAATATTTAAACTAATTACATCTAATCTAATAGCCCTATCAAAATAAAAAGCCCCCCCCCCAAATAAAAACCCCTAGCCTACAATAAACTACCAATGGCCCTTAAAAAGGCCTTTTGGTGGGCATTGTCCTAAATAAATCAACTCTTTTACCTGTAAAATAAAATACAAACACCCCCCCAACATTAAAACCCTCCACCCACACAACTAAATCCCCCAAATAAAAACCTATCTAAAAAAAACCTAAGCTCCCCATTGCCCTGAAAAGGGCATTTGTATGGGCATTGCCCTTAAAATGGCATTTAGCTCTTTTTGCCCCAAAGTCCCTAACCTAAAAATAAAACCCACCCAATAAACCCTTAAAAAAAACCTAACACTAACCCCCGAAGATCCACTTACAGTTTTCGATGACCGGACATCCATCCTCATCCAAGCGGCAGAAGTCCTCAGCGAAGCCGGCAGAAGTCTTCATCCAACTGGGCAGAAGTCTTCATCCAGACGGCATCTTCTATCTTCATCCATCCGGCGCGGAGAGGCTCCATCTTCAAGATATCCGGTGCGGAGCATCTTCTTCTTACGATCGCCGCTGAAGAATGAAGTTTCCTTTAAATTACGTCATCCAAGATGGTGTCTCTTAGATTCCGATTAGCTGATAGAATTCAATTGAGCTCGCATTCTATTGGCTGATTTGAATAGCCAATTAAATGCGAGCTTAATCCTATTGGCTGATTGCAACAGCCAATAGGATTTTTTCCACCTTAATTCCTATTGGCTGATAGAATTCTATCAGCCAATCGGAATCTAAGAGACGCCATCTTGGATGACATCATTTAAAGGGAACTTCATTCTTCCGTGGCGATCGTAAGAAGAGGATGCTCCGCGACGGATGTCTTGAAGATGGAGCTGGGCCGGATGGATGAAGATAGAAGATGCCGTCTGGATGAAGATTTCTGCTCGGTTGGATGAAGACTTCGGCCCGCTTGGGTGAAAACTTCTGCCGGCTTCGCTGAGGACTACTGCCGCTTGGATGAGGATCGATGTCGGGTCTTCGAAAACTGTATGTGGATCTTTGGGGGTTAGTGTTAGGTTTTTTTTAAGGGTTTATTGGGTGGGTTTTATTTTTAGGTTAGGGACTTTGGGCGGAAAAAGAGCTAAATGCCGTTTTAAGTGCAATGCCCATACAAATGCCCTTTTCAGGACAATGGGAAGCTTAGGTTTTCTTAGTTAGTATTTTATATGGGGGGTTTGGTTGTGTGGGTGGTGGGTTTTACTGTTGGGGGGGGCGTATTTGTATTTTTTTTACAGGTAAAAGAGCTGATTTCTTTGATAGGGCTATTAGATTAGGTGTAATTAGTTTAAATATTTGATCATTTATTTTTTATTTTGTGTAACTTAGTTGTTATTTTTTTGTAACTTAGTAATTCTTTATTGTAGATTTAAATAACTTGAGTAGGGTTAGGTTTTTAAATATGTAATATAGTTAATTTAATTTGTAGTTTAATGTAATTTTAGTATGATAGGGTAGGTTAATTAATAGTTTAATATAGTTTAATAATGTAATTTTAGTATAACAGTTAGGGTAGGTTAATTAATAGTTTAATATAGTTTAATGTAATTTTAGTGTAACAGGGTAGGTTAATTAATAGTTTAATATAGTTTAATGTAATTTTAGTATAACAGGGTAGGTTAATTAATAGTTTAATATAGTTTAATGTAATTTTAGTATAACAGGGTAGGTTAATTAATAGTTTAATATAGTTTAATGTAATTTTAGTATAATAGTTAGGGTAGGTTAATTAATAGTTTAATATAGTTTAATGTAATTTTAGTATAATAGTTAGGGTAGGTTAATTAATAGTTTAATATAGTTTAATGTAATTTTAGTATAACTGTTAGGGTAGGTTAATTATTAGTTTAATATAGTTTATTTTAATTCTACAGGTAAGTTTAAATTTATTATAAGATAGGGATGAGGTAATATTTAATGTAAAGTTAGCGGGTTGTTGGGTTTAGGGGTTAATAGCTTAATTTTGTTTATGGCAATGTTGGGGGCTTGCAGTTTAGGGGTTAATAGGTTTAGTAAGTGGTAGTGATGTGGTAGGCCAGGGGTTTAGGGGTTAATACATTTATTTAGTTGCTGTGGGCTCCAGGATCAGCAGGATAGGGGTCAATACATTTAGTTAGTTGCGGCGGTGTCGGGGAGCAGCAGAATAGGGGTTAATAACTTTATTAGAGTTGTGGTGGGCTCCGAGAGCGGAGGGATGGGGGTTAATAACTTTATTAGAGTTGTGGTGGGCTCCGGGAGCGGCGGGATAAGGGGTTAATAACTTTATTAGAGTTGTGGTGGGCTCCGGGAGCAGCTAGATAAAGGTTAATGGCTTTATTTAGTTGCGGTGGGGTCCGGGAGCGGCGGGATAGGGGTTAAACATTTTAGTATAGTGGCGGTGTTTAGTGACAGGGTATAAATAAAGTTGGAAATAAGCCGAATAGCAGCGAGATCAATGACTGTTAGTTAACAACAGTCTGCTGTTCATCGCCCTGTACTTGGTGTGCGGCTTTTTGACAGCTTTTTTGATAAATATGGAGAGCGTATTCAGGTCCGCGGCCACGATGTTAGGCGAGCATATTGGTGTCGGCGAATGCAGCACAGTTGACGGCTTTCTAAATATCCCTCATAGTATTCTTATGTATAGTACGTGTCTGTGTATGTATGTTTGTGTGTGTGTGTGTGTATGTGTGTGTGTGTGTGTGTGTGTATATATATATATATATATATATATATATATATATATACACACACACACACACACACACACAATTCAAACCAAGCATCCAAGCATGCACTCACTGGATTTGTGAGAAAAAAAAAGTGCTTTTATTAGCACATCAAAAGACAAGTAATGTTTCAGGGATCAATCACCCCTTCATCAGACCAAGTGAAAAAGTGAACAAACAAAGGTATATAAATCAGGTGTTAGCCCCTCCCCCCAATCAGAACAGAGCAGTCTCACTTAGAACATGTGACAAATATATTTACAAAAATGACATAACCCATTGTATGTCAATCAGAAAAATAAAAAGTCAAACTACTAATCATTCTCACAATCAAATCAACAGTGAATAGTGTTAGTGCTAGTAATATAAAAATAATATTGCATAATAGGGACTACATCAGTGCACACACATATACTTAGTTATCTATACCCACGTATTGTAAATTATAAAAATAAAGCAAAGTACAATGCCCTGATAAATTAATGTGTATGAACGATAATATTAATCCATATTGAACAGTGATAAACATATGAAATAAATATCAACCATAATCTCATCAAATGTTGTAATAATGCAAACAGCATTGACTTAAGGTGATAGCTCACTCAGAAAAATTCAATAAATCCATAGTAGCCATTGCATACACAAAACCCGCCTCACATGTGTGTCATGGGCGTGTCCAAGAGAGGACAGTCTGTAGGTAATGGAATATATAGTTACTGGCGCCTAGGTAAAACACAAGCTCACTATGAGAGACTTCCTATTAGGTTTAGCAAATATTTGAAATATAGGAGTGCCAAAAGGCTAAAGTATTGCACAGGTCAAATGAAAAGAATATCCAACTACAGCCTAACATCTTTACATAAATATATAATGTTTCATCCAGGGGACAGATATACCAAAAAATATACAAAAGTATATTTATTTAAAAAAACTTATTAAAATGTAAAACAAATACAATAGATAGATACAATCAATGTAGGTGGTGACAATGTTTGAAACCTAACCAGATAGAAGTCGGGATCAAACGACTCAAGAGAAGCACAATGGACTAGGAATAGATTAATAAATGGTCCAAGTGGGTTCATATACTATTAAAGACCATAATCCAATAGGATAAGCTTAGATAAAAAGGACACAAAAGAAAACACCAAAAAAATGTTTAAAGTATGTTACCATTAAAACCAAAATAGAATTAGACAACAAAGTGGAATAATATGTGAAAAAGAAAATAAAAAAACTTAGTACTGTGATTAAACGATACCCTGGACCACAAATGAGAGCCAAGGAGAATACAATTAGTGTTAAAGGGACATAAAACCCAATTTTTTTCTTTCGTGATTTAGAAAGAGCATGTCATTTTAAACAACATTCTAATGTACTTCTATTATCTAATTTGCTTCATTCTCTTGATATCACTTGCTGAAAAGCATATCTAGATATGCTCAGTAGCAGCTGATTGGTTGCTGCACATAGAGGCCTTGTGTGATTGGCTCACACATGTGCATTGCTATATCTTCAACAAAGGATATCTAAAGAATTGAGCAAATTAGATAATAGAAGTAAATTGGAAAGTTGTTTAAAATTGCATGCCCTATCTGAATCATGAAAGTTTAATTTTGACTACAGGGAGTGCAGAATTATTAGGCAAATTAGTATTTTGACCACATCATCCTCTTTATGCATGTTGTCTTACTCCAAGCTGTATAGGCTCGAAAGCCTACTACCAATTAAGCATATTAGGTGATGTGCATCTCTGTAATGAGAAGGGGTGTGGTCTAATGACATCAACACCCTATATCAGGTGTGCATAATTATTAGGCAACTTCCTTTCCTTTGGCAAAATGGGTCAAAAGAAGGACTTGACAGGCTCAGAAAAGTCAAAAATAGTGAGATATCTTGCAGAGGGATGCAGCACTCTTAAAATTGCAAAGCTTCTGAAGCGTGATCATCGAACAATCAAGCGTTTCATTCAAAATAGTCAACAGGGTCGCAAGAAGTGTGTGGAAAAACCAAGGCACAAAATAACTGCCCATGAACTGAGAAAAGTCAAGCGTGCAGCTGCCAAGATGCCACTTGCCACCAGTTTGGCCATATTTCAGAGCTGCAACATCACTGGAGTGCCCAAAAGCACAAGGTGTGCAATACTCAGAGACATGGCCAAGGTAAGAAAGGCTGAAAGACGACCACCACTGAACAAGACACACAAGCTGAAACGTCAAGACTGGGCCAAGAAATATCTCAAGACTGATTTTTCTAAGGTTTTATGGACTGATGAAATGAGAGTGAGGCCAGATGGATGGGCCCGTGGCTGGATTGGTAAAGGGCAGAGAGCTCCAGTCCGACTCAGACACCAGCAATGTGGAGGTGGAGTACTGGTTTGGGCTGGTATCATCAAAGATGAGCTTGTGGGGCCTTTTCGGGTTGAGGATGGAGTCAAGCTCAACTCCCAGTCCTATTGCCAGTTTCTGGAAGACACCTTCTTCAAGCAGTGGTACAGGAAGAAGTCTGCATCCTTCAAGAAAAACATGATTTTCATGCAGGACAATGCTCCATCACACGCGTCCAAGTACTCCACAGCGTGGCTGGCAAGAAAGGGTATAAAAGAAGAAAATCTAATGACATGGCCTCCTTGTTCACCTGATCTGAACCCCATTGAGAACCTGTGGTCCATCATCAAATGTGAGATTTACAAGAAGGGAAAACAGTACACCTCTCTGAACAGTGTCTGGGAGGCTGTGGTTGCTGCTGCACGCAATGTTGATGGTGAACAGATCAAAACACCGACAGAATCCATGGATGGCAGGCTTTTGAGTGTCCTTGCAAAGAAAGGTGGCTATATTGGTCACTGATTTGTTTTTGAATGTCAGAAATGTATATTTGTGAATGTTGAGATGTTATATTGGTTTCACTGGTAAAAATAAATAATTGAAATGGGTATATATTTGTTTTTTGTTAAGTTGCCTAATAATTATGCACAGTAATAGTGCACACAGATATCCCCCTAAAATAGCTATAACTAAAAACAAACTAAAAACTACTTCCAAAACTATTCAGCTTTGATATTAATGAGTTTTTTGGGTTCATTGAGAACATGGTTGTTGTTCAATAATAAAATTAATCCTCAAAAATACAACTTGCCTAATAATTCTGCACTCCCTGTAGACTGTCCCTTTAAATGAACCAAGGAGAATACAATAAGTGTTAATAGTAATTCTGTGTAAAGAAGCTGAAGCTACTTGTAAAGGAGTGTATGTATTAACCCCATGTGATGCAGAGAGACTGGAGTGTGTGTATAAACAAATAAATATAGTGTGTGAAATAGTGTAACTCAAATATATACAGTATATGATCAGTGATAAATTAATATGAAACAGATAAAAATAAATAAATGTGTATCGCTAGAGCACCTGGCCTGGATTGCGATGTGTGCCGGCACACTAAATGTCCCTATGACTATATGTTCTAAATTGTGATAGTCCCAATATAAGTCCAAATAAAAAGAGAAGTCCAAATGAATGTCAATGATATTTCTTAAAAGATGATAATCCTGTTAAAATCACTAGCGCTTGGAATCCGGATAAAAATGGTACTTAAAATGGAAAAAGGGAAAACACAATATACCCAATGTATATGCAAAGTGGGTTCTATCAGTAATGGGCTCATGTTAGGCTGTAGTTGGATATTCTTTTCATTTGACCTGTGCAATACTTTAGCCTTTTGGCGCTCCTATATTTCTAATAATATGGCCTCTATTTATCAACCTGTCAACTTACCTGCATTCGCCGGTACCAATACGCTCGCCTAACATCGCTGCTGCGGACCTGAATACGCTCTCCAAAATTATCAAAAAAGCTGTCAAAAAGCCGCGCACCAAGTACGGGGCGATGAGCAGCGGACTGTTGTTAACTAACAGTTATCGATCTCGCTGCTCTTTGGCTTTTTCACAGCTTTCTTGGTACCCTGTCACTAAGCACCCACACTATACTATACTGTTTTACCCCCTAAACCGCCGCACCTAAATAAAGTTATTAACCCCTAAACCGCCGCTCCCGGAGCCCACCATCACCTACATTATACATATTAACCCCTGATCTGCCGCCCCCTATACTGCCTCCACCTACATAAAGTTATTAACCCCTATCCTGCCGCTCCTGGACCCCACCACAACTAAATAAATTGTTTAACCCCTAAACCGCCGCTCCCGGAGACCACCGCCACCAACATTATATTTATTAACCTCTAATCTGCCCCCCTACACCGCCGCCACCTACATTATATTTATTAACCCCTAATCTGCCCCCCCTACACCGCCACCACTATAATAAACATATTAACCCCTAAACCTAAGTCTAACCCTAACCCCCCTAACTTAAATATAATTTAAATAAATCTAAATAAATATTCCTATAATTCACTAAATTATTCCTATTTTAAACTAAATACTTACCTATAAAATAAACCCTAAGCTAGCTACAATATAACTAATGGTTACATTGTAGCTATCTTAGGATTTATTTTTATTTTACAGGCAACTTTGTATTTATTTTAACTAGGTACAATAGTTATTAAATAGTTATTAACTATTTAATAACTTCCTATTTAATATAAATACAAAAGTACCTGAGCTCGCATTCTTTTGGCTGTTCCAATCAGCTAATAGAATGCGAGCTCAATCCTATTGGCTGATTGGATCAGCCAATAGGATTGAACTTAAGTCCTATTGGCTGATTGCATCAGCCAATAGGATTTTTCCTACCTTAATTCCGATTGGCTGATAAAATTCTATCAGCCAATCGGAATTCAAGGGACGCCATCTTGGATGACATAATTTAAAGGAACAATCATTCGTCGGGTAGTCGTCGGCCTGGAAGGATGCTCCGCGTCTGATGTCTTGAAGATGGACCCGCTCCGCGCCGGATGGAAGAAGATAGAAGATGCCGTCTGGATGAAGACTTCTGCCCGTCTGGAGGACCTCTTCTGCCCGGCTTCGTTGAGGACTTCAGCCCAGTTTGGTGAAGACTTCTCAAGGTAGGGTGATCTTCAAGGGGTTAGTGTTAGTTTTTTTTAAGGGGGGATTGGGTGGGTTTTAGAGTAAAATTGTGTGTGTGTGGTGGGTTTTAATGGGGGGAGTAATGTACTTTTTTTTACAGGTAAAAGAGCTGATTACTTTGGGGCAATGCCCCGCAAAAAGCCCTTTTAAGGGCTATTTGTAATTTAGTGTAGGGTAGGGGGTTTTATACAAAGGATATCAAAAGAATGAAGAAAATCAGATATCCTTTGTTAAAATCATATCTAAATATGCTCAGTAGCTAATGAGCATATTTAGATCTGAGTTTCTTTATTCTTTTGATATACTTTGTTGAAAAGCATATCTGAATACGCTCAGTAGCTATTAAGCATATTTAGATATGCTTTTCAACAAAGGATATCAAAAGAATAAAGAAAATTAGATATCCTTTGTTGAAAATCATATCTAAATATGCTCAGTAGATACTGATTGGTGGCTGCATATAGATACCTCATGCGATTGGCTCGCCCATGTGCATTGCTATTTCTTCAACAAAGGATATCTAAAGAATGAAGGCGTATCCGATTGCTAGCCACTGCCTCACCAGCCTCTGAAGTCACCGCACATCACTGGTGCACTGATGTAGTCCATATTATGCAATATTATTTTTATATTACTAGCACTAACGCTATTCACTGTTGATTTGATTGTGAGAATGATTAGTATTTTGACTTTTTATTTTTCTGATTGACATACAATGAGTTATGTCATTTTTGTAAATATATTTGTCACATGTTCTAAGTGGGACTGCTTTGTTCTGATTGGGGGGAGGGGCTAACACCTGATTTATATACCTTTGTTTGTTCACTTTTTCACTTGGTCTGATGAAGGGGTGATTGATCCCCAAAATGTTACTTGCCTTTTGATGTGCTAATAAAAGCACTTTTCTCCAACATTGGTGTGTCCGGTCCACGGCGTCATCCTTACTTGTGGGATATTCTCTTCCCCAACAGGAAATGGCAAAGAGTCCCAGCAAAGCTGGCCATATAGTCCCTCCTAGGCTCCGCCCACCCCAGTCATTCTCTTTGCCGTTGCACAGGCAACATCTCCACGGAGATGGTTAAGAGTTTTTTTGGTGTTTTAATGTAGTTTTTATTCTTCTATCAAGTGTTTGTTATTTTAAAATAGTGCTGGTATGTACTATTTACTCTGAAACAGAAAAGGATGAAGATTTCTGTTTGTAAGAGGAAGATGATTTTAGCATACCAGTTTGTGGCACTTCCATTCGGATTAGCCACTGCTCCGAGGACTGTTGAGATGAAGTAACTTCAGTTGGGGGAAACAGTTAGCAGACTTTTCTGCTTAAGGTATGACTAGCCATATTTCTAACAAGACTGAGTAATGCTGGAAGGCTGTCATTTCCCCTCATGGGGACCGGTAAGCCATTTTCTTAGTCAAACATAAAAGAATAAAGGGCTTAAAAAGGGCTAAAAAACTGGTAGACATTTTTATGGGCTAAATCGATTGCTTTATTGGGGCATATTATTCAGATTCTAGCTAACAATTGGCATTTATAATCTTGGGGAACGTTTAAAAAACGGCAGGCACTGTGTTGGACACCTTTTTTAGTCTGGGGGCCTTTCTAGTTAAAAACTGAGCCTCATTTTCGCGCCATTACTGCGCAGTTGTTTTTGGAGAGCAGGGCATGCAGATGCATGTGTGAGGATCTAAGAATCACTAAAAAAGCTTCTAGAAAGCGTCATTTGGTATCGTATTCCCCTCTGGGCTTGGTTGGGTCTCAGCAAAGACTATAGCTGGGACTGTATAGGGGTTAAATTTAAAAACGGCTCCGGTTCCGTTATTTTAAGGGTTAAAGCTCTGAAATTTGGTGTGCAATACTTTTAATGCTTTAAGACACTGTGGTGAAATTTTGGTAATTTTTGAACAATTCCTTCATACTTTTTCACATATTCAGTAATAAAGTGTTTTCAGTTTGAAATTTAAAGAGACAGTAACGGTTTTATTTTAAAACGTTTTTTTGTGCTTTGTTGACAAGTTTAAGCCTGTTTAACATGTCTGTACCTTCAGATAAGCTATGTTCTATATGTATGAAAGCCAATGTGTCTCCCCATTTAAATTTATGTGATAATTGTGCCATAGCGTCCAAACAAAGTAAGGACAGTAATGCCACAGATAATGATATTGCCCAAGATGATTCCTCAAATGAGGGGAGTAAACATGATACTACATCATCCCCTACTGTGTCTACACCAGTTTTGCCCATACAGGAGGCCCCTAGTACATCTAGTGCGCCAATACTTATTACCATGCAACAATTAACGGCTGTAATGGATAACTCCATAGCAAATCTTTTATCCAAAATGCCTACTTATCAGAGAAAGCGCGATTGCTCTGTTTTAAACACTGAAGAGCAAGAGGGCGCTGATGATAATTGTTCTGACATACCCTCACACCAATCTGAAGGGGCCATGAGGGAGGTTTTGTCTGATGGAGAAATCTTAGATTCAGGAAAAATTTCTCATCAAGCTGAACCTGATGTTGTGACATTTAAATTTAAATTAGAACATCTCCGCGCACTGCTTAAGGAGGTGTTATCTACTCTGGATGATTGTGACAATTTGGTCATTCCAGAGAAATTATGTAAGATGGACAAGTTCCTAGAGGTTCCGGTGCCCCCCGACGCTTTTCCTATACCCAAGCGGGTGGCGGACATAGTAAATAAAGAGTGGGAAAAGCCCGGCATACCTTTTGTTCCCCCCCCTATATTTAAGAAATTATTTCCTATAGTCGACCCCAGAAAGGACTTATGGCAGACAGTCCCCAAGGTCGAGGGGGCAGTTTCTACTCTAAACAAACGCACTACTATTACTATCGAAGATAGTTGTGCTTTTAAAGATCCTATGGATAAAAAATTAGAAGGTTTGCTTAAAAAGATTTTTGTACAGCAAGGTTACCTTCTACAACCAATTTCATGCATTGTTCCTGTCACTACGGCAGCGTGTTTCTGGTTCGAGGAACTAGAAAAGTCGCTCAGTAGAGAAACTCCATATGAGGAGGTTATGGACAGAGTTCACGCACTTAAATTGGCTAACTCTTTTGTTTTAGATGCCGCTTTGCAATTAGCTAGATTAGCGGCGAAAAATTCAGGGTTTGCTATCGTGGCGCGCAGAGCGCTTTGGCTAAAGTCTTGGTCAGCGGATGTGTCTTCCAAGACAAAATTGCTTAACATCCCTTTCAAAGGTAAAACATTATTTGGACCAGAATTGAAGGAGATTATTTCAGACATCACTGGGGGAAAGGGCCACGCCTTCCCACAGGATAGGTCTTTTAAGGCTAAAAATAAGCCTAATTTTCGTCCCTTTCGCAGAAACGGACCAGCCTCTAATTCTGCATCCTCTAAGCAAGAGGGTAATGCCTCACAGCCCAAACCAGCCTGGAAACCAATGCAAGGCTGGAACAAGGGTAAGCAGGCCAAGAAGCCTACCACTGCTACCAAAACAGCATGAAGGGATAGCCCCCGATCCGGGACCGGATCTAGTTGGGGGCAGACTCTCTCTCTCTTTGCTCAGGCTTGGGCAAGAGATGTTCAGGATCCTTGGGCGCTAGAAATAGTTTCTCAAGGTTATCTCCTGGAATTCAAGGAACTACCCCCAAGGGGAAGGTTCCACAGGTCTCACTTATCCTCAAACCAAATAAAGAGACAGGCATTCTTACATTGTGTAGAAGACCTGTTAAAGATGGGAGTGATACATCCAGTTCCAATAAGAGAACAAGGAATGGGTTTTTATTCCAATCTGTTCGTAGTTCCCAAAAAAAGAGGGAACATTCAGACCAATTTTGGATTTGAAGATCCTAAACAAATTTCTCAGGGTACCATCGTTCAAAATGGAAACTATTCGAACGATCCTACCCACCATCCAGGAAAGTCAATTTATGACTACCGTGGATTTAAAGGATGCGTACCTACATATTCCTATCCACAAGGAACATCATCAGTTCCTAAGGTTCGCTTTTCTGGACAAGCATCTAAGACCAAGGGGCATTGCAGTAGTACCTTACTTGGACGACATCCTAATACAAGCGTCGTCCCTGTCAAAAGCAAAGTCTCATACGGACATCGTCCTAGCCTTTCTCAGATCTCACGGATGGAAGGTGAACAAAGAAAAAAGTTCTCTGTCCCCGTCGACAAGAGTTCCCTTCTTTGGAACAATAATAGATTCCTTAGAAATGAGGATTTTTCTGACAGAGGTCAGAAAATCAAAACTTCTAAGCTCTTGTCAAGTACTTCATTCTGTTCCTCGTCCTTCCATAGCGCAGTGCATGGAAGTAATAGGATTGATGGTTGCAACAATGGACATAGTTCCTTTTGCACGAATTCATCTAAGACCATTACAACTGTGCATGCTCAAACAGTGGAATGGGGATTATACAGACTTGTCTCCGATGATTCAAGTAGATCAAAAGACCAGAGATTCACTCCGTTGGTGGCTGACCCTGGACAATCTGTCCCAGGGAATGAGCTTCCGCAGACCAGAGTGGGTCATTGTCACGACCGACGCCAGTCTAGTGGGCTGGGGCGCGGTCTGGGAATCCCTGAAAGCTCAGGGTCTATGGTCTCGGGAAGAGTCTCTTCTCCCGATAAACATTCTGGAACTGAGAGCGATATTCAATGCTCTCAGAGCTTGGCCTCAACTAGCAAAGGCCAAATTCATAAGGTTCCAATCAGACAACATGACGACCGTTGCGTATATCAATCATCAGGGGGGAACAAGGAGTTCCCTGGCGATGAAAGAAGTGACCAAAATAATTCAATGGGCGGAGGATCACTCCTGCCACTTGTCTGCGATCCACATCCCAGGAGTGGAAAATTGGGAAGCGGATTTTCTGAGTCGTCAGACATTCCATCCGGGGGAGTGGGAACTCCATCCGGAAATCTTTGCCCAAATAACTCAATTATGGGGCATTCCAGACATGGATCTGATGGCGTCTCGTCAGAACTTCAAGGTTCCTTGCTACGGGTCCAGATCCAGGGATCCCAAGGCGACCCTAGTAGATGCACTAGTAGCACCTTGGACATTCAACCTAGCTTATGTATTCCCACCGTTTCCTCTCATTCCCAGGCTGGTAGCCAGGATCAATCAGGAGAGGGCCTCGGTGATCTTGATAGCTCCTGCGTGGCCACGCAGGACTTGGTATGCAGACCTGGTGAATATGTCATCGGCTCCACCATGGAAGCTACCTTTGAGACAGGACCTTCTTGTTCAGGGTCCATTCGAACATCCGAATCTGGTTTCCCTCCAACTGACGGCTTGGAGATTGAACGCTTGATTTTATCAAAGCGTGGGTTTTCAGATTCTGTAATAGATACTCTGATTCAGGCTAGAAAGCCTGTAACTAGAAAAATTTACCATAAAATATGGAAAAAATATATCTGTTGGTGTGAATCCAAAGGATTCCCATGGAACAAGATAAAAATTCCTAAGATTCTATCCTTTCTACAAGAAGGTTTGGAGAAAGGATTATCTGCAAGTTCTCTAAAGGGTCAGATCTCTGCTTTATCTGTTTTACTGCACAAAAGACTGGCAGCTGTGCCAGATGTTCAAGCATTTGTTCAGGCTCTGGTTAGGATCAAGCCTGTTTACAGACCTTTGACTCCTCCCTGGAGTCTAAATCTAGTTCTTTCAGTTCTTCAAGGGGTTCCGTTTGAACCTTTACATTCCATAGATATTAAGTTACTATCTTGGAAAGTTTTGTTTTTGGTTGCTATTTCTTCTGCTAGAAGAGTTTCAGAGTTATCTGCTCTGCAGTGTTCTCCGCCCTATCTGGTGTTCCATGCAGATAAGGTGGTTTTGCGTACTAAGCCTGGTTTTCTTCCGAAAGTTGTTTCTAACAAAAATATTAACCAGGAGATAGTTGTACCTTCTTTGTGTCCGAATCCAGTTTCAAAGAAGGAACGTTTGTTACACAATTTGGACGTTGTCCGTGCTCTAAAGTTCTATTTAGAGGCTACTAAGGATTTCAGACAAACATCTTCCTTGTTTGTTGTTTATTCTGGTAAAAGGAGAGGTCAAAAAGCGACTGCTTCCTCTCTTTCCTTTTGGCTTAAAAGCATTATCCGATTGGCTTATGAGACTGCCGGACGGCAGCCTCCTGAAAGAATCACAGCTCACTCCACTAGGGCTGTGGCTTCCACATGGGCCTTCAAGAACGAGGCTTCTGTTGACCAGATATGTAAGGCAGCGACTTGGTCTTCACTGCACACTTTTGCCAAATTTTACAAATTTGATACTTTTGCTTCTTCGGAGGCTATTTTTGGGAGAAAGGTTTTGCAAGCTGTGGTGCCTTCCGTTTAGGTAACCTGATTTGCTCCCTCCCTTCATCCGTGTCCTAAAGCTTTGGTATTGGTTCCCACAAGTAAGGATGACGCCGTGGACTGGACACACCAATGTTGGAGAAAACAGAATTTATGCTTACCTGATAAATTACTTTCTCCAACGGTGTGTCCGGTCCACGGCCCGCCCTGGTTTTTTAATCAGGTCTGATGAATTATTTTCTCTAACTACAGTCACCACGGTACCATATGGTTTCTCCTATATATATTTCCTCCTGTCCGTCGGTCGAATGACTGGGGTGGGCGGAGCCTAGGAGGGACTATATGGCCAGCTTTGCTGGGACTCTTTGCCATTTCCTGTTGGGGAAGAGAATATCCCACAAGTAAGGATGACGCCGTGGACCGGACACACCGTTGGAGAAAGTAATTTATCAGGTAAGCATAAATTCTGTTTTTTCACAAATCCATTGAGTGCATGCTTGGTTTGAATTTTGTATTTATATTTGCCTGCACCCTGTTAGATGCTGCTTGAGTGGGAGTGTGCTCTTTTTTGCAATTTATATATATATATACTGTATATAATATTCTTATGTATAGTACACACATGTGCATTTATAGTGCTCTAATGTATAGGACACACATGTGCTTATATATAATATTTTCCTTTTCCCCTCTAGTGCGATGTGTCGGAATCCATTGACCTACGACCTGCTATACGAAACGTCATTGCTGAAATATTACAGCTTTTGCCATCTCTGAACAGCAGCCTTGAGGAGGTCTGTCGTCTGTTCAACCAGTTTTACTCTTTCTTTAGCACTGCTCTCTAGTGGGAGGGGCACAAAGCTTCAAGAAGCTCTACTGTTAAATGGTTAAACACATATTTCTTTCATGTAATTAGCAAGAGTCCATGAGCTAGTGACGTATGGGACATACATTCCTACCAGGAGGGGCAAAGTTTCCCAAACCTTAAAATGCCTATAAATACGCCCCCCACCACACCCACAATTCAGTTTTACAAACTTTGCCTCCCATGGAGGTGGTGAAGTAAGTTTGTGCTAGATTCTTCGTTGATATGCGCTTCGCAACAGGTTGAAGCCCGGTTTTCCTCTCAGAGTGCAGTGAATGTCAGAGGGATGTGAAGAGAGTATTGCCTATTTGAATGCAATGGTCTACCTCTAGGGGATCTATTTCATAGGCTCTCTGTTATCGGTCGTAGAGATTTCTTCTCCTACCTCCCTTTTCAGATCGACGATATACTCTTATATACCATTACCTCTACTGATTCTCGCTTCAGTACAGGTTTGGCTATCTGCTATATGTAGAGGAGTGTCCTGGGGTAAGTAAGTCTTATTTTTTGTGACACTCTACACTATGGTTGGGCAATTTATATATCAAGTTCTAAATATATGTCTATAAACTTATTTTTGCCTTGATTCAGGATAATCAGTATTCCTTTTCAAATACAGACTGTCAGTTTCATTATTGGGATAATGCATTTAATTATTTTTTCTTTCCTTGAAAAATTTCATTTGACCATTTTTTCCTGCATGCTGTTAGGCTCGCGGGGGCAGAAAATGTTTCTTTTTATTACGTCATTTTTGGCGCGAACTTTTTTTTTTGCGCTAAAAATTTTGTCATTTCCGGCGACGTAATTTACGCCGGAAGTTGTATTCTGTTACGCATGCGTATTCAGACATTTTTTTGCGCCAAAAAAAGTGGGCGTCTTTTTTACTCACATTATTTAAACATTTCTTTTTCATTGCTTCTGGTTTCTAGAAGCTTATTATTTTGCATTCTTTCCCATTCCTGAAACTGTCATTTAAGGAATTTGATAATTTTGCTTTATATGTTGTTTTTTCTATTACATATTGCAAGATGTCTCACCCTGATCCTGGATCTCAATCCACTAATGGACAGACGCTGCCTGATGCTGGTTCTACCAAAGTTAAGTGCATATGTTGTAAACTTGTGGTAACTGTTCCTCCAGCTGTAGTTTGTGAAAGCTGTCATGATAAACTTTCCAATGCAGATTGTGTTTCCATTAGTAATAATCCTTTACCTGTTGTTGTTCCTTCAACATCTATTGTTCAGGACGTTCCTGTTAATGTAAAATAATTTGTTTCTAATTCTATTAGGAAGGCTCTGTCTGTTATTCCTCCTTCCAGTAAACGTAAAAGGTCTTTCAAAACTTCTCACATTTCAGATGAATTTTTAGGTGACCGCCATCATTCTGACTTATCTGTTTCTGATGAGGTTTTTTCCGGTTCAGAAGATTCTACCACAGATATTGATACTGATAAATCTTCATATTTATTTAAAATGGAGTTTATTCGTTCATTACTTAAAGAAGTCTTGATTGCTTTAGATATGGAGGAGTCCAGTCCTCTTGATACTAAAACTGCTAAACGTTTAAATTCGGTTTATAAACCTCATGTGTTAATTCCGGAAGTTTTTCCAGTTCCTGATGCTATCTGATGTGATTGCTAGGGAATGGGATAGTCTGGGTACTTCATTTACTCCTTCTCCAAGGTTTAAGAAATTGTACCCTGTGCCATCTGATAGATTGGAGTTTTGGGATAAAATCCCTAAAGTCGATGGGGCTATCTCTACTCTTGCCAAACGTTCTGCTATTCCTACGGCAGATAGCACTTCGTTTAAAGATCCTTTAGATCGTAAAATTGAATCTTTCTCTTGTTAAGTGTAGTCAGTCCACGGGTCATCCATTACTTATGGGATTATATCTCTTCCCCAACAGGAAGTTGCAAGAGGATCACCCAAGCAGAGCTGCTATATAGCTCCTCCCCTCACATGTCATATCCAGTCATTCTCTTGCAACCTAACTAAAGATAGGTCGTTGTGAGAGGTCTGTGGTGTTTTTAAACTTAGTTTATTTCTTCAATCAAAAGTTTGTTATTTTAAATGGCACCGGAGTGTGCTGTTTGTCTCTCAGGCAGCATTAGAAGAAGAATCTGCCTGCGTTTTCTATGATCTTAGCAGACGTAACTAAGATTCAATGGCTGTTCTCACACATTCTGAGGAGTGAGGTAACTTCAGAAAAGGGGAATAGCATGCAGGGCCCCCCTGCAAACGAGGTATGTGCAGTAAATTATTTTTCTGAGGAATGGAATTGACTGAGAAAATACTGCTGATACCAATGTAATGTAAGTTCAGCCTTAAATGCAGTGATAGCGACTGGTATTAGGCTGATGAGTGTGTGTACACTGAATGTATTTTTCTAGGGAATGGAATTGACTCAGAAAATACTATTAATACTGAAGTAATGTATGAGCCTTAACTGCAGTAAAAGCGACTGGTAGCAGGCTTATTAATAACACTTCATAACTTTTAAAAATGTATGTTTAAAACGTTTACTGGCATGTTAATCGTTTTTTGTGAGGTACTTGGTGATAAAACTTATTGGGGCATGATTTTTACCACATGGCTATCTTGTTTTCTGCATAGAAACAGTTAACTGAGCTTCCCCACTGTTGTAATATGAGTGGGAGGGGCCTATTTTAGCGCTTTTTTGCGCAGTAAAAATTCAGTCACAATCTTCCTACTTCATCCTCCATGATCCAGGACGTCTCTAGAGAGCTCAGGGGTCTTCAAAATTCATTTTGAGGGAGGTAATCAGTCACAGCAGACCTGTGACAGTGTGTTTTGACTGTGATAAAAACGTTAATTATTAAATTGTTATCCGTTTTTGGGTATTAAGGGGTTAATCATCCATTTGCTGGTGGGTGCAATCCTTTGCTAACTTAATTCATTTACTGTGAAAATTTGGTTGCTATAACTAATTTCGTTCATTGTTATTTCAACTGTGACAGCTTTTTGTGCTTCTTAAAGGCACAGTAGCGTTTGTTATATTGCTTGTAAATTTATTTGAAGTATTTTCCAAGCTTGCTAGTCTCATTGCTAGTCTGTTTAAACATGTCTGACACAGATCAGTCTGTTTGTTCACTGTGTATGAAGGCCAATGTGGAGCCCCATAGAAATTTGTGTACTAAATGCATTGATGTCACTTTAAATAAAAGTCAGGCTTTACATGCAAAGAAATTATCACCAGACAACGAGGGGGAAGTTATGCCGACTAACTCTCCTCACGTGTCAGTACCTTCGCCTCCCGCTCAGGAGGTGCGTGATTTTGTGGCGCCAAGTACATCAGGGAGGCCCTTACAAATCACTTTGCAAGACATGGCTACTGTTATGACAGAAGTATTATCTAAATTGCCAGAATTAAGAGGCAAGCGTGATAGCTCTGGCTTAAGGACAGACCGCGCGGATGATGTGAGAGCCATGTCCGATACTGCGTCACAGTTTGCAGAACATGAAGACGGAGAGCTTCATTCTGTGGGTGACGGATCTGATCCAGGGAGACTGGATTCAGAGATTTCTAATTTTAAATTTAAGCTTGAGAACCTCCGCATATTGCTAGGGGAGGTATTAGCGGCTCTGAATGATTGCAACACGGTTGCAATTCCAGAAAAATTATGTAGGTTGGATAGATACTATGCGGTACCGGTGTGTACTGACGTGTTTCCTATACATAAAAGGCTTACAGAGATTATTAGCAAGGAGTGGGATAGACCCGGTGTGCCTTTTTCCCCTCCTCCCATATTTAGGAAAATGTTTCCTATAGACGCCACTACACGAGACTTATGGCAGACGGTCCCTAAGGTGGAAGGAGCAGTTTCTACTTTAGCTAAGCGTACCACTATCCCGGTGGAGGATAGTTGTGCCTTTTCAGATCCAATGGATAAAAAATTAGAAGGTTACCTTAAGAAAATGTTTGTTCAACAAGGTTTTATCTTACAGCCCCTTGCATGCATTGCGCCTGTCACTGCTGCGGCGGCATTCTGGTTTGAGTCTCTGGAAGAGGCCATTCGCACAGCTCCATTGGATGAAATTATGAACAAGCTTAAAGCACTTAAGCTAGCTAACGCATTTGTTTCTGATGCCGTCGTACATTTAACCAAACTTACGGCTAAGAACTCCGGATTCGCCATCCAAGCGCGCAGAGCGCTATGACTTAAATCCTGGTCAGCTGATGTGACTTCTAAATCTAAATTGCTTAATATTCCTTTCAAAGGGCAGACCTTATTCGGGCCCGGCTTGAAAGAAATTATCGCTGACATTACGGGAGGTAAGGGCCATGCTCTGCCTCAGGACAGGGCCAAATCAAAGGCCAAACAGTCTAATTTTCGTGCCTTTCGTAACTTCAAGGCAGGAGCAGCATCAACTTCCTCCGCTCCAAAACAGGAAGGAGCTGTTGCTCGTTACAGACAGGGCTGGAAAACTAACCAGTCCTGGAACAAGGGCAAGCAGGCCAAGAAACCTGCTGCTGCCCCTAAGACAGCATGAAGAGAGGGCCCCCTATCCGGAAACGGATCTAGTAGGGGGCAGACTTTCTCTCTTCGCCCAGGCTTGGGCAAGAGATGTCCAGGATCCCTGGGCGTTGGAGATCATATCTCAGGGATATCTTCTGGACTTCAAAGCTTCTCCTCCACAAGGGAGATTTCATCTTTCAAGGTTATCAGCAAACCAAATAAAGAAAGAGGCGTTTCTACGCTGTGTACAAGACCTCTTACTAATGGGGGTGATCCACCCAGTTCCGCGGACGGAACACGGGCAAGGATTCTATTCAAATCTATTTGTGGTTCCCAAGAAAGAGGGAACCTTCAGACCAATCTTGGACTTAAAAATCCTAAACAAATTCCTAAGAGTTCCATCATTCAAAATGGAAACTATTCGAACCATCCTACCCATGATCCAAGAGGGTCAGTACATGACCACAGTGGACTTAAAGGATGCCTACCTTCATATACCGATTCACAAGGATCATTATCGGTACCTAAGATTTGCCTTCCTAGACAGGCATTACCAGTTTGTAGCTCTTCCCTTCGGATTAGCTACGGCTCCAAGAATCTTTACAAAGGTTCTGGGCTCTCTTCTGGCGGTACTAAGACCGCGAGGCATAGCGGTGGCTCCGTACCTAGACAACATTCTGATACAAGCGTCAAGTTTTCAAACTGCCAAGTCTCATACAGAGATAGTTCTGGCATTTCTGAGGTCGCATGGGTGGAAGGTGAACGGGGAAAAGAGTTCTCTATTACCACTTACAAGGGTTCCCTTCCTAGGGACTCTTATAGATTCTGTAGAGATGAAAATTTACCTGACGGAGGCCAGGTTATCAAAACTTCTAAATGCTTGCCGTGTCCTTCATTCCATTCCACACCCGTCAGTAGCTCAGTGCATGGAAGTAATCGGCTTAATGGTAGCGGCAATGGACATAGTACCATTTGCGCGCCTGCATCTCAGACCGCTGCAATTGTGCATGCTAAATCAGTGGAATGGGGATTACTCAGATTTTTCCCCTCTGCTAAATCTGGATCAAGAGACCAGAGATTCTCTTCTATGGTGGCTTTCTCGGCCCCATCTGTCCAAGGGGATGACCTTTCGCAGGCCAGATTGGACGATTGTAACAACAGACGCCAGCCTTCTAGGTTGGGGCGCAGTCTGGAATTCCCTGAAGGCTCAGGGATTATGGACTCAGGAGGAGAAACTCCTCCCAATAAATATTCTGGAGTTAAGAGCAATATTCAATGCTCTTCTAGCTTGGCCTCAGTTAGCAACTCTGAGTTTCATCAGATTTCAGTCGGACAACATGACGACTGTGGCTTACATCAACCATCAAGGGGGAACCAGAAGTTCCCTAGCGATGTTGGAAGTCTCAAAGATAATTCGCTGGGCAGAGTCTCACTCTTGCCATCTGTCAGCGATCTACATCCCAGGCGTGGAGAACTGGGAGGCGGATTTTCTAAGTCGCCAGACTTTTCATCCGGGGGAGTGGGAACTTCATCCGGAGGTCTTCGCTCAACTGATTCATCGTTGGGGCAAACCAGATCTGGATCTCATGGCGTCTCGCCAGAACGCCAAGCTTCCTTGTTACAGGTCCAGGGACCCGGGAGCGGTGCTGATTGATGCTCTGACAGCCCCTTGGGTCTTCAACATGGCTTATGTGTTTCCACCTTTTCCGATGCTTCCTCGACTGATTGCCAAGATCAAACAAGAGAGAGCATCGGTGATTCTGATAGCGCCTGCGTGGCCACGCAGGACCTGGTATGCAGACCTAGTGGACATGTCGTCCTGTCCACCGTGGTCTCTGCCTCTGAGGCAGGACCTTCTAATTCAGGGTCCTTTCAACCATCCAAATCTGAGGCTGACTGCATGGAGATTGAACGCTTGATTCTATCAAAGTGTGGCTTCTCGGAGTCGGTTATTGATTCCTTAATACAGGCTAGGAAACCTGTTACCAGAAGAATTTACCATAAGATATGGCGTAAATATTTATATTGGTGCGAATCCAAGAGTTACTCATGGAGTAAGGTTAGGATTCCTAGGATATTGTCTTTTCTACAAGAGGGTCTAGAAAAGGGCTTATCTGCTAGTTCGTTAAAGGGACAGATTTCTGCTCTGTCTATTCTTCTACACAAACGTCTGGCAGAAGTTCCAGACGTTCAGGCTTTTTGTCAGGCTTTGGCTAGGATTAAGCCTGTGTTTAAGACTGTTGCTCCGCCGTGGAGCTTAAACTTAGTTCTTAACGTTCTTCAAGGCGTTCCATTTGAACCCCTTCATTTCATTGATATCAAGCTGTTATCTTGGAAAGTTCTGTTTTTGGTGGCTATTTCCTCGGCTCGAAGAGTCTCTGAGTTATCTGCCTTACATTGTGATCCTCCTTATCTGATTTTTCATTCAGACAAGGTAGTTCTGCGTACTAAACCTGGGTTCTTACCTAAGGTAGTTTCTAACAGTAATATCAATCAAGAAATTGTTGTTCCATCATTGTGTCCTAACCCTTCTTCTAAGAAGGAACGACTTTTGCATAATCTGGACGTAGTCCGTGCCCTGAAGTTCTATTTGCAGGCAACTAAAGATTTTCGTCAAACTTCTTCCCTGTTTGTCGTTTACTCTGGACAGAAGAGAGGACAAAAGGCTTCGGCTACCTCTCTCTCTTTTTGGCTTCGTAGCATAATACGTTTAGCCTATGAGACTGCTGGACAGCAGCCTCCTGAAAGAATTACAGCTCATTCTACTAGAGCTGTGACTTCCACCTGGGCCTTTAAAAATGAGGCCTCTGTTGAACAGATTTGCAAGGCTGCAACTTGGTCTTCACTTCACACTTTTTCAAAATTTTACAAATTTGACACTTTTGCTTCTTCAGAGGCTATTTTTGGGAGAAAGGTGCTTCAGGCAGTGGTTCCTTCCGTTTAAAGTTCCTGCCTTGTCCCTCCCTTCATCCGTGTACTTTAGCTTTGGTATTGGTATCCCATAAGTAATGGATGACCCGTGGACTGACTACACTTAACAAGAGAAAACATAATTTATGCTTACCTGATAAATTTATTTCTCTTGTAGTGTAGTCAGTCCACGGCCCGCCCTGTCTTTTAAGGCAGATCTAAATTTTAATTAAACTCCAGTCACCACTGCACCCTATGGTTTCTCCTTTCTCGTCTGGTTTCGGTCGAATGACTGGATATGACATGTGAGGGGAGGAGCTATATAGCAGCTCTGCTTGGGTGATCCTCTTGCAACTTCCTGTTGGGGAAGAGATATAATCCCATAAGTAATGGATGACCCGTGGACTGACTACACTACAAGAGAAATAAATTTATCAGGTAAGCATAAATTATGTTTTTTTGAGAAAAGCTTATTTATGTTCAGGTAATCTACTTAGACCTGCTATCTCTTTGGCTGATGTTGCTGCAGCCTCAACTTTCTGATTGGAGGCTTTAGCGCAACAAGTGACAGATCATAATACATATAGCATTGTTAAACTTCTTCAACACGCTAATAACTTTGTCTATGATGCCATTTTTGATATCATTAGAGTTGATGTCCGGTATATGTCTTTAGCTATTTTAGCTTGACGAGCTTTATGGCTTAAATCCTGGAATGTAGATATGACTTCTAAGTCAACTTTGCTTTCTCTCTCTTTCCAAGGTAATAAGTTGTTTGGTTCTCAGTTGGATTCTATAATTTCAACTGTTACTGGAGGGAAGGGTGCCTTTTTGCCTCAGGGTAAAAAATCTAAAGGTAATTATAGGGCTGCTAATCGTTTTCGTTCCTTTCGTCAGAATAAGGAGCAGAAGCCCGATCCTTCCCCTAAAGGAACAGTTTCTGGTTGGAAACCCAATCCAGTCTTGAATAAATCCAAGCCTTCCAGAAAGTCAAAACCAGCTCCTAAATCCGCATGAAGGTGCGGCCCTCATTCCAGCACAGCTGGTAGGGGGCAGGTTACGATTTTTCAAAGATGTTTGGATCAATTCGATTCACAATCTTTGGATTCAGAAAATTGTTTCGCAAGGGTACAGAATAGGTTTCAAGGTAAGACCGCCTGTGAGAAGATTTTTTCTCTCACGCATTCCAGTCAATCCAGTGAAGGCTCAGGCGTTTCTGAAATGTGTTTCAGACCTAGAGTTAGCTGGGGTAATTATACCAGTTCCAGTTCTGGAACAGGGTCTGGGGTTTTATTCAAATCTATTCATCGTACCAAAGAAAGAGAATTCTTTCAGACCAGTTCTGGACCTAAAAATATTGAATCGTTATGTAAGGATACCAACATTCAAAATGGTGACTATAAGAACTATTCTGCCTTTCGTTCAGCAAGGGCATTATATGTCTACAATAGACTTACAGGATGCATACCTGCATATTCCAATTCATCCAGATCACTATCAGTTTCTGAGATTCTCTTTTCTAGACAAGCATTACCAGTTTATTGCTCTTCCGTTTGGCCTAGCAACAGCGCCAAGGATCTTTTTGAAGGTTCTCGGTGCCCTTCTCTCTGTAATCAGAGAGAAGGGTATTGCGGTATTTCCTTATTTGGACGATATCTTGGTACTTGCTCAGTCTTCACATTCTGCAGAATCTCATACGAATCAACTTGTGTTGTTTCTTCAAAGACATGGTTGGAGGATCAATTTGCCAAAGAGTTCCTTGATTCCTCAGACAAGGGTAACCTTTTTAGGTTTCCAAATAGATTCAGTGTCCATGACTTTGTCTCTGACAGAAAAGAGACGTCTGAAATTGGTTTCAGCCTGTCGAAACCTTCAGTCTCAATTGTTTCCTTCGGTAGCATTATGCATGGAGATTTTAGGTCTCATGACTGCTGCATCGGACGCGATCCCTTTTGCTCGTTTTCACACGAGACCACTCCAGCTTTGTATGCTGAACCAGTGGTGCAGGGATTATACAAGGATATCACAAATAATATCCTTAAATCCCAATGTTCGATCATCTCTAACTTGGTGGATGGATCACCATCGTTTAATTCAAGGGGCCTCTTTCGTTCGTCCAACCTGGACTGTGATCTCAACAGATGCGAGTCTATCAGGTTGGGGAGCTGTATGGGGATCTCTGACAGCGCAAGGGGTTTGGGAATCTCAGGAGGCGAGATTACCAATCAACATTTTGGAACTCCGTGCGATTTCAGTTCTGGCCTCTTCTGAAGAGAGAATAATTTATTTGTTTTCAAACAGACAATGTCACGACCGTGGCATATGTCAATCATCAAGGTGGGACTCACAGTCCTCAAGCTATGAAAGAAGTATCTCGGATACTTGTAAGGGCGGAATCCAGCTCCTGTCTAATTTCTGCGGTTCACATCCCAGGTGTAGACGATTGGGAAGGCGAATGGTCTCTTCATCCAGAGGTTTTTCTTCAGATTGTTCGATTCTGGGGTCTACCAGAAATAGATCTGATGGCCTCTCATCTAAACAAGAAACTTCCTAGGTATCTGTCCAGATCCCGGGATCCTCAGGCGGAAGCAGTGGATGCGTTGTCACTTGGAATTATCATCCTGCTTATATCTTTCCGCCTCTAGTTCTTCTTCCAAAAGTAATCTCCAAAATTCTAATGGAGCGTTCATTTGTACTGCTGGTGGCTCCAGCATGGCCACACAGGTTTTGGTTTGCGGATTTCGTTCGGATGGCCAGTTGCCAACCTTGGACACTTCCATTAAGACCAGACTTTCTATCTCAAGGCCCATTTTTCCATCAGGATCTCATCATTAAATTTGAAGGTATGGAGATTGAACGCTTGCTCCTCAGTCATAGAGGTTTCTCTGACTCAGTGATTAACACTATGTTACAGGCTCGTAAATCCGTCTCTAGAAAGATTTATTATCGAGTTTGGAAGACTTACATCTCTTGGTGTTCTTCTCATAAATTCTCCTGGCATTCTTTCAGAATTCCTAGAATTTTACAATTTCTTCAGGATGGTTTGGATAAAGGTTTGTCTGCAAGTTCTTTGAAGGGACAAATATCTGCTCTTTCTGTTCTTTTTCACAGAAAGATTGCTAATCTTTCTGATATTCATTGTTTTGTACAGGCTTTGTCTCGTATCAAACCTGTCATTAAGTCGATCTCTCCTCCTTGGAGTCTTAATTTGGTTTTGAAAGCTTTGCAGGCTCCTCCGTTTGAGCCTATGCATTCTCTGGACATTAAATTACTTTCCTGGAAAGTATTGTTCCTTTTGGCTATCTCTTCTGCTAGAAGAGTTTCTGAGTTATCTGCTCTTTCTTGTGAATCTCCTTTTCTGATTTTTCATCAGGATAAGGCGGTGTTACGGACTTCTTTTCAATTTTTACCTAAGGTTGTGAATTCTAACAACATTAGTAGAGAAATTGTTGTTCCTTCATTATGTCCTAATCCTAAGAATTCTAAGGAAAGATCGTTACATTCTTTGGATGTAGTTAGAGCTTTGAAATACTATGTTGAAGCTACTAAAGATTTTAGGAAGACTTCCAGTCTATTTGTTATCTTTTCTGGTTCCAGGAAAGGTCAGAAGGCTTCCGCCATTTCTTTGGCGTCTTGGTTAAAGTCTTTGATTCATCATGCTTATGTAGAGTCGGGTAAATCCCCACCTCAAAGGATTACGGCTCATTCTACTAGGTCAGTTTCTACTTCCTGGGCTTTTAGGAATGAAGCTTCTGTTGATCAGATTTGCAAAGCAGCAACTTGGTCTTCTTTGCATACTTTTACTAAATTCTACCATTTTGATGTGTTTTCTTCTTCTGAAGCAGTTTTTGGTAGAAAAGTACTTAAGGCAGCTGTTTCTGTTTGATTCGTCTGCTTATAATTTCAGTTTTTTTCATTATAAAGATTAAAACTTTTGATTTGGGTTGTGGATTATTTTTTCAGCGGAATTGGCTGTCTTTATTTTATCCCTCCCTCTCTAGTGACTCTTGCGTGGAAGTTCCACATCTTGGGTATCTGCTATCCCATACGTCACTAGCTCATGGACTCTTGCTAATTACATGAAAGAAAACATAATTTATGTAAGAACTTACCTGATAAATTAATTTCTTTCATATTAGCAAGAGTCCATGAGACCCACCCTTTTTTTGTGGTGGTTATGATTTTTTTGTATAAAGCACAATTATTCCAATTCCTTATTTTTTTATGCTTTCGCTACTTTCTTATCACCCCACTTCTTGGCTATTCGTTAAACTGAATTGTGGGTGTGGTGAGGGGTGTATTTATAGGCATTTTAAGGTTTGGGAAACTTTGCCCCTCCTGGTAGGAATGTATATCCCATACGTCACTAGCTCATGGACTCTTGCTAATATGAAAGAAATGAATTTATCAGGTAAGTTCTTACATAAATTATGTTTTTAAAGTCAGCTTCACAGTGTTCATGCACCTATGGTTCTGAGCCAATTAGGAATGGCATTTGTGCTTAGCTAACAGTTACCACCTGTGCTGGGCTCAGGATAAGCTGTGTATTGTCACTCCGAAGCTGACTTCAACTATCTGATGAATCACTTTGTGGCAATAAACAAATGGATCTAGGATAGCTATAGTGCAATTAGATATTATTCACTAAAGGGATATTAAACACTAAGTTCTAGATTACAAGTGTAGTGCTAACTGTTGTGCATGAGTGATATAGGCTGTTTGCGCGCATAAGAAATAACCCACACATTACAAGTGTAGCGCTAACTGTTGTGCATGAGCGATATTGTCTGTTTGCGCGCATCATATGACTACCACTTGCTCCTACTGGCAACCAAAATCTAATGTAAACTACTTAATATGTGTATTACTAAAAGAGACCCATTACAAGACATATCACTGATGCAGGGCCACATTTATGTCTGATTGACATACAATGGGTTATGTCATTTTTGTAAATATATTTGTCACATGTTCTAAGTGGGACTGCTTTGTTCTGATTGGGGGGAGGGGCTAACACCTGATTTATATACCTTTGTTTGTTCACTTGGTCTGATGAAGGGGTGATTGATCCCCAAAATGTTACTTGTCTTTTGATGTGCTAATAAAAGCACTTTCTCTTGCAAGGTGTATCCAGTCCACGGCTTCATCCTTTACTTGTGGGATATTCTTATTCCCTACAGGAAGTGGCAAAGAGAGCACACAGCAGAGTCCATATAGCTCCCCCTCTAGCTCCACCCCCCAGTCATTCTCTTTGCCGGCTCTAAGCACTAGGGTCTCTCTACGGGAGGGTAAAGTGAATGTGGTGTTAGATTTGTAGTTTTATATCTTCAATCAAGAGTTTGTTATTTTTAAATGGTACCGGTTTGTACTATTTACTCTCTAGCAGAAAAGTGATGAAGAATTCTGCTGAGAGGAAAATGATTTTAGCATGTTGTAACTAAAATCCACTGCTGTTCCCACACAGGACTGAGGAGTACCAGAAAACTTCAGTTGGGGGGAACAGTTTGCAGGCTTGACTGCAATGAGGTATGTTCGGACATTTATTTCTAGACAAGACTGAGAAAAAGCTAGAAGACTGACAGGATCCCCATGTGGGGAGGGTAAGCTATGTTCTGAGACTTAGTATAGAATTGAATGCTTACATAACAGGGCTAATTAGGCTGGTTGACACTAATGCAGGGCAATCGATTATTTATTTAAGAAATACTCGTTGGAGACACCTTTTTAAGCACTTTGGCGTGTTTTACTGGGGTTATTATCCACATGGCATAAATTTAGTCACTTAGAAGTGATTTTTGTAGGCCTCACAACTCCGGAGTGGAGTGGGAGGGGCCTAATTTTGCGCCTCAGATGCGCAGTTAGAATTGAAAGGCTGTTTCATGCTGCTTCACATGGAGGGTCCAGCTGCTGATTGAGGGCCTAGAAGAAGCTTTATTTCCCCAAAACTGATCCCTAAGGGCAGGTAGGGCCATAGCAGTAAGCTGTGGCAAGGTGCTGTAGTTAATTAACCTGTTGTTGGCTTTAGGCTGCCCCGGTTTGGGCATTAAGGGGTTAATCTTTCTGAAACTTGCTGTGCAATCATATTAAAGCCTTAGGTACATACTGTGAAAAGTTGAAAAGGATTGGTGCATTTTTCACTGTTTTGTAAAATTGTGTGCTCTTTCTCCAACATTGGTGTGTCCGGTCCACGGCGTCATCCTTACTTGTGGGAATATCTCTTCCCCAACAGGAAATGGCAAAGAGTCCCAGCAAAGCTGTCCACATAGTCCCTCCTAGGCTCCGCCCACCCCAGTCATTCTCTTTGCCGTTGCACAAGCAACATCTCCACGGAGATGGTTAAGAGTATGTGGTGTTTAGTTGTAGTTTTTTATTCTACTATCAAGAGTTTGTTATTTTAAAATAGTGCTGGTATGTACTATTTACTCTGAAACAGAAAAAGATGAAGAGTTCTGTTTGTGAGAGGAAGATGATTTTAGCAGACAGTAACTAAAATCCTTTGCTGTTTCCACATAGGACTGTTGAGATGAAGTAACTTCAGTTGGGGGAAACAGTTAGCAGACTTTTCTGCTTAAGGTATGACTAGCCATATTTCTAACAAGACTGTGTAATGCTGGAAGGCTGTCATTTCCCCTCATGGGGACCGGTAAGCCATTTTCTTAGTCTCAAACAGAATAAAGGGCTTAATATGGGCTATAAAACTGGTAGACACTTTTATGGGCAAAATCAATTGCTTTATTTGGGCATTTTATACATGTTTATGCTTGTAATTCACACTTATAAGCTTGGGGAACATTTTTTAACGTCAGGCACTGTGTTAGACACCTTTCCAGTCAGGAAGGGCCTTCCCAGTTGTAGGCTGAGCCTCATTTTCGCGCCATTACTGCGCAGTTACTTTTGAGAGCAAGACATGCAGATGCATGTGTGAGGATCTGAAAGTAGTTGGAAAAGTTCCTAGAAGGCTTCATTTGGTATCGTATTCCCCCCTGGGTTTGGTAAAGTCGCAGCAAAGGCTGTAGCTGGGACTGTAGAGGGGTTAAAACTGTAACCGGCTCCGGTTTCTTTATTTTAAGGGTTAAAGCTCTGAAAATTGGTGTGCAATACTTTGAATGCTTTAAGACACTGTGGTGAAAATTTGGTAAATTTTGAACAATTCCTTCATACTTTTTCACATATTCAGTAATAAAGTGAACACTGTTTAAAATTTAAAGAGACAGTAACGTTTTTGTTTTAAAACAGTTTTTGTACTTTATTGACAAGTTTAAGCCTGTTTAACATGTCTGTACCTTCAGATAAGCTATGTTCTATATGTATGAAAGTCAATGTGTCTCCCCCTTCAAAATTGTGTGATAATTGTGCCATAGCGTCCAAACAAAGTAAGGACAGTACTGCCACAAATAGTAAAGTTGCCCAAGATGATTCATCAGATGAAGGGAGTAGACATAGTTCTACATCATCTCCTTCTGTGTCTATACCAGTTTTGCCCACGCAGGAGGCCCCTAGTACTTCTAGCGCGCCAATGCTTATTACTATGCAACAATTGACGGCTGTAATGGATAACTCCATAGCAAATATTTTATCCAAAATGCCTGCATATCAGAGAAAGCGCGATTGCTCTGTTTTAAACACTGAAGAGCAGGAGGGCGCTGATGATAATTGCTCTGTCATGCCCTCACACCAATCTGAAGGGGCCATGAGGGAGGTTTTGTCAGATGGGGAAATTTCAGATTCAGGTAGAATTTCTCAACAGGCTGAACCTGATGTTGTGACATTTAAATTTAAATTAGAGCATCTCCGCGCACTGCTTAAGGAGGTGTTATCTACTCTGGATGATTGTGACAACCTGGTCATTCCAGAAAAATTATGCAAGATGGACAAGTTCCTAGAGGTTCCGGTGCACCCCGACGCTTTCCCTATACCCAAGCGGGTGGCGGACATAGTGAATAAGGAGTGGGAGAAGCCCGGCATACCTTTTGTCCCCCCTCCTATATTTAAGAAATTATTTCCTATGGTCGACCCCAGAAAGGACTTATGGCAGACAGTCCCTAAGGTCGAGGGGGCAGTTTCTACTTTAAACAAGCGCACTACTATCCCTATCGAGGATAATTGTGCTTTCAAAGATCCTATGGATAAAAAATTGGAGGGTTTGCTTAAAAAGATTTTTGTACAGCAAGGTTACCTCCTGCAACCCATTTCGTGCATTGTTCCTGTCACTACAGCAGCGTGGTTCTGGTTCGAGGAAGTAGAAAAGTCGCTCAGTAGAGAGACTCCGTATGAGGAGGTTATGGACAGAGTTCACGCACTCAAGTTGGCTAATTCTTTTATTTTAGATGCCGCTTTGCAATTAGCTAGATTAGCGGCGAAAAATTCAGGGTTTGCAATTGTGGAGCGCTTTGGCTAAAGTCTTTGTCAGCGGATGTATCTTCCAAGACAAAATTGCTTAATATCCCTTTCAAGGGTAAAACTCTCTTTGGGTCAGAATTGAAAGAGATTATTTCAGACATCACTGGGGGAAAGGGCCACGCCCTCCCACAAGATAGGCCTTTCAAAGCCAAGAATAAGTCTAATTTCTCCAACATAGGTGTGTCCGGTCCACGGCGTCATCCTTACTTGTGGGATATTCTCTTCCCCAACAGGAAATGGCAAAGAGCCCAGCAAAGCTGGTCACATGATCCCTCCTAGGCTCCGCCTTCCCCAGTCATTCTCTTTGCCGTTGTACAGGCAACATCTCCACGGAGATGGCTTAGAGTTTTTTGGTGTTTAAATGTAGTTTTATTGCTTCAATCAAGAGTTTGTTATTTTAAAATAGTGCTGGTATGTACTATTTACTCTGAAACAGAAAGGAGATGAAGATTTCTGTTTGTAAGAGGAAGATGATTTTAGCAACCGTTACTAAAATCGATGGCTGTTTCCACACAGGACTGTTGAGATGAAGTAACTTCAGTTGGGGGGAACAGTGTGCAGACTTTTACTGCTTGAAGTATGACACATTTCTAACAAGACTTGGTAATGCTGGAAGCTGTCATTTTCCCTATGGGATCCGGTAAGCCATTTTAATAACAATTTATAAAGGGCTTCACAAGGGCTTTAAAGACTGGTAGACATTTTTCTGGGCTAAAACGTTTGTTTTATAAGCATGTTTAATGGTTTGTTACTCTGAGGAGTTGTTTTTATCTGGGAATTTTGATAATAAAAACGGCAGGCATTGTATTGGACACCTTTTTCACTGGGGGCCTTCTCTAGGCATAGGCAGAGCCTCAGTTTCGCGCCACTAATGCGCAGTTGTTTTTGGGAATCAAAGCATGCAGATGCATGTGTGAGGAGCTCTGATACACTGAAAAAGCGTGCTGAAGGCGTCATTTGGTATCGTATTCCCCTCTGGGCTTGGTTGGGTCTCAGCAAAGCAGATACCAGGGACTGTATAGGGGTTAAATGTAAAAACGGCTCCGGTTCCGTTATTTTAAGAGTTAAAACTTTCAAATTTGGTGTGCAATACTTTCAAGGCTTTATGACACTGTGGTGAAATTTTGGTGACTTTTGGACAATTCCTTCATACTTTTTCGCATATTCAGTAATAAAGTGTGTTCAGTTTAAAATTTAAAGTGACAGTAACGGTTTTATTTTAAAACGTTTTTTGTACTTTGTTATCAAGTTTATGCCTGTTTAACATGTCTGTACCATCAGATAGACTATGTTCAGTATGTCAGGAAGCTAAAGTTCCTTCTCATTTAAATAGATGTGATGCATGTGATAGTGAAAATGATGCCCAAGATGATTCCTCTAGTGAGGGGAGTAAGCATGGTACTGCATCATCCCCTTATGTGTCTACACCAGTCTTGCCCACACAAGAGGCCCCTAGTACATCTAGTGCGCCTATTCTTCTTACTATGCAACAATTAACGGCTGTAATGGATAATTCTATTAAAAACATTTTAGCCAAAATGCCCACTTATCAGCGAAAGCGCGACTGCTCTGTTTTAGATACTGAAGAGCATGAGGGCGCAGATGATAATGGTTCTGACATGCCCTTACACCAGTCTGAAGGGGCTAGGGAGGTTTTGTCTGAGGGAGAAATTTCAGATTCAGGAAAAATTTCTCAACAAGCTGAACCTGATGTTATTACGTTCAAATTTAAATTGGAACATCTCCGCGCTCTGCTTAAGGAGGTGTTATCTACTCTGGATGATTGTGACAATTTGGTCATTCCAGAGAAATTATGTAAGATGGACAAGTTCCTAGAGGTCCCGGTGCCCCCCGAAGCTTTTCCTATACCCAAGCGGGTGGCGGATATTGTAAACAAAGAATGGGAAAGGCCCGGCATACCTTTTGTCCCTCCCCCTATATTTAAGAAATTGTTTCCTATAGTCGACCCCAAAAAGGACTTATGGCAGACAGTCCCTAAGGTCGAGGGGGCGGTCTCTACTTTAAACAAACGCACTACTATCCCCATAGAAGATAGTTGTGCTTTCAAAGATCCTATGGATAAAAAGTTAGAAGGTTTGCTTAAAAAGATGTTTGTTCAGCAAGGTTACCTTCTACAGCCAATTTCATGCATTGTTCCTGTTACTACAGCCGCGTGTTTCTGGTTTGATGAACTAGAAAAGTCGCTAGATAAAGATACCTCTTATGAGGAGATTATGGACAGAATTCGTGCTCTTAAATTGGCTAATTCTTTTACTCTAGACGCTACCTTGCAATTAGCTAGATTAGCGGCGAAAAATTCAGGGTTTGCTATTGTGGCGCGCAGAGCGCTTTGGCTAAAGTCTTGGTCAGCGGATGCGTCATCCAAGAACAAATTGCTTAATATTCCTTTCAAGGGGAAAACGCTGTTTGGCCCTGACTTGAAAGAGATTATTTCAGATATCACTGGGGGAAAGGGCCATGCCCTTCCTCAGGATAGGTCTTTCAAGGCTAAAAATAAGCCTAATTTTCGTCCCTTTCGCAGAAACGGACCAGCCTCAAGTTCTACACCCTCTAAGCAAGAGGGTAATACGTCTCAAGCCAAGCCAGCCTGGAGGCCAATGCAAGGCTGGAACAAAGGTAAGCAGGCCAAGAAACCTGCTACTGCTACAAAGACAGCATGAGATGTTGGCCCCCGATCCGGGACCGGATCTGGTGGGGGGCAGACTTTCTCTCTTCGCTCAGGCATGGGCAAGAGATGTTCTGGATCCTTGGGCCCTAGAAATAGTCTCCCAAGGTTATCTTCTGGAATTCAAGGAGCTACCCCCAAGGGGAAGGTTCCACAGGTCTCAATTGTCTTCAGACCACATAAAAAAACAGGCATTCTTACATTGTGTAGAAGACCTGTTAAAAATGGGAGTGATTCATCCTGTTCCATTAAAGGAACAAGGGATGGGATTCTACTCCAATCTGTTCATAGTTCCCAAAAAAGAGGGAACATTCAGACCAATCTTGGATCTCAAGATCTTAAACAAATTTCTCAGGGTTCCATCGTTCAAGATGGAAACCATTCGAACAATTCTTCCTACCATCCAGGAAGGTCAATTCATGACCACGGTGGATTTAAAGGATGCGTATCTACATATTCCTATCCACAAGGAACATCATCAGTTCCTAAGGTTCGCCTTTCTGGACGAACATTACCAGTTTGTGGCACTTCCATTCGGATTGGCCACTGCCCCAAGAATTTTCACAAAGGTACTAGGGTCCCTTCTAGCGGTACTAAGACCGAGGGGCATTGCAGTAGTACCTTACTTGGACGACATTCTGATTCAAGCGTCGTCTCTGTCACAAGCAAAGGCTCATACGGACATTGTCCTAGCCTTTCTCAGATCTCACGGGTGGAAAGTGAACGTAGAGAAAAGTTCTCTATCTCCGTCAACAAGAGTCCCCTTCTTGGGAACAATAATAGACTCCTTAGAAATGAGGATTTTTCTGACAGAAGCCAGAAAATCAAAACTTCTAAACTCTTGTCAAGTACTTCATTCTGTTCTTCTTCCTTCCATAGCGCAGTGCATGGAAGTAATAGGTTTGATGGTTGCGGCAATGGACATAGTTCCTTTTGCGCGAATTCATCTAAGACCATTACAACTGTGCATGCTCAGACAGTGGAATGGGGATTATACAGACTTGTCTCCAACGATACAAGTAGATCAGAGGACCAGAGATTCACTCCGTTGGTGGCTGACCCTGGACAACCTGTCACAAGGGATGAGCTTCCGCAGACCAGAGTGGGTCATTGTCACGACCGACGCCAGTCTGGTGGGCTGGGGCGCGGTCTGGGAACCCCTGAAAGCTCAGGGTCTTTGGTCTCGGGAAGAATCTCTGCTACCGATAAACATTCTGGAACTGAGAGCGATATTCAATGCTCTCAAGGCTTGGCCTCAGCTAGCAAAGGCCAAATTCATAAGGTTTCAATCAGACAACATGACGACGGTTGCGTATATCAACCATCAGGGGGGAACAAGGAGTTCTCTGGCGATGGAAGAAGTGACCAAAATAATTCAATGGGCGGAGACTCACTCCTGCCACTTGTCTGCAATCCACATCCCAGGAGTGGAAAATTGGGAAGCGGATTTTCTGAGTCGTCAGACATTTCATCCGGGGGAGTGGGAACTCCATCCGGAAATCTTTGCCCACATAACTCAATTATGGGGCATCCCAGACATGGATCTGATGGCGTCTCGCCAGAACTTCAAGGTTCCTTCCTACGGGTCCAGATCCAGGGATCCCAAGGCGGCTCTAGTGGATGCACTAGTAGCACCTTGGACCTTCAACCTAGCTTATGTGTTCCCACCGTTTCCTCTCATTCCCAGGCTGGTAGCCAGGATCAAACAGGAGAGGGTATCGGTGATCTTGATAGCTCCTGCGTGGCCACGCAGGACTTGGTATGCAGACCTGGTGAATATGTCATCAGCTCCACCATGGAAGCTACCTCTGAGACAGGACCTTCTTGTTCAAGGTCCGTTCGAACATCCGAATCTGGCCTCACTCCAACTGACTGCTTGGAGATTGAACGCTTGATTTTATCAAAGCGAGGGTTCTCAGATTCTGTCATTGATACTCTTGTTCAGGCTAGAAAGCCTGTAACTAGAAAAATCTACCATAAAATATGGAAAAGATATATCTGTTGGTGTGAATCTAAAGGATTCCCATGGAACAAGATAAAAATTCCTAGGATTCTATCCTTTCTTCAAGAAGGTTTGGAGAAAGGATTATCTGCAAGTTCTTTGAAGGGACAGATTTCTGCTTTATCTGTTTTACTTCACAAAAAGCTGGCGGCTGTGCCAGACGTTCAAGCTTTTGTTCAGGCTCTGGTTAGAATCAAGCCTGTTTACAAAAATTTGACTCCTCCCTGGAGTCTCAATCTAGTTCTTTCAGTTCTTCAGGGGATTCCGTTTGAACCCCTACATTCCGTTGATATAAAGTTATTATCTTGGAAAGTTTTGTTTTTGGTTGCAATTTCTTCTGCAAGAAGAGTTTCAGAGTTATCTGCTCTGCAGTGTTCTCCTCCATATCTGGTGTTCCATGCAGATAAGGTGGTTTTGCGTACTAAACCTGGTTTTCTTCCGAAAGTTGTTTCTAACAAAAATATTAACCAGGAGATAGTCGTGCCTTCTTTGTGTCCTAATCCAGTTTCAAAGAAGGAACGTTTGTTGCACAACTTGGATGTAGTTCGTGCTCTAAAATTTTACTTAGCAGCTACTAAGGATTTCAGACAAACATCTTCTTTGTTTGTTGTTTATTCTGGTAAAAGGAGAGGTCAAAAAGCAACTTCTACCTCTCTCTCTTTCTGGCTTAAAAGCATTATCCGATTGGCTTATGAGACTGCCGGACGGCAGCCTCCTGAAAGAATCACAGCTCACTCCACTAGGGCTGTGGCTTCCACATGGGCCTTCAAGAACGAGGCTTCTGTTGATCAGATATGTAAGGCAGCGACTTGGTCTTCACTGCACACTTTTACCAAATTCTACAAATTTGATACTTTTGCTTCATCTGAGGCTATTTTTGGGAGAAAGGTTTTGCAAGCCGTGGTGCCTTCCATCTAGGCGACCTGATTTGTTCCCTCCCATCATCCGTGTCCTAAAGCTTTGGTATTGGTTCCCACAAGTAAGGATGACGCCGTGGACCGGACACACCTATGTTGGAGAAAACAGAATTTATGCTTACCTGATAAATTACTTTCTCCAACGGTGTGTCCGGTCCACGGCCCGCCCTGGTTTTTTAATCAGGTCTGATGAATTATTTTCTCTAACTACAGTCACCACGGTATCATATGATTTCTCCTATGCATATTCCTCCTTTACGTCGGTCGAATGACTGGGGAAGGCGGAGCCTAGGAGGGATCATGTGACCAGCTTTGCTGGGCTCTTTGCCATTTCCTGTTGGGGAAGAGAATATCCCACAAGTAAGGATGACGCCGTGGACCGGACACACCGTTGGAGAAAGTAATTTATCAGGTAAGCATAAATTCTGTTTTTCGTTCCTTTCGCAATTTCAGGAACGGACCGGCCTCTAACTCTGCATCCTCTAAACAAGAGGGTAATGCTTCACAAACCAAACCAGCCTGGAAACCGATGCAAGGCTGGAACAAGGGTAAGCAGGCCAAGAAGCCTGCTGCTGCTAACAAAACAGCATGAAGGAGTAGCCCCCGATCCGGGACCGGATCTAGTAGGGGGCAGACTCTCTCTCTTTGCTCAGGCTTGGGCAAGAGATGTTCAGGATCCCTGGACACTAGAAATAGTTTCTCAGGGTTATCTTCTGGAATTCAAGGAACTACCCCCAAGGGGAAGGTTCCACATGTCTCACTTATCCTCAAACCAAATAAAGAGACAGGCATTCTTACATTGTGTAGAAGACCTGTTAAAGATGGGAGTGATACACCCACTTCCAACGGCGGAACAAGGAATGGGATTTTACTCAAATCTGTTTGTAGTTCCCAAAAAAGAGGGAACTTTCAGACCAATTCTGGATTTAAAGATCCTAAACAAATTTCTCAGAGTACCATCGTTCAAAATGGAAACCATTCGAACGATTCTACCTACAATCCAGGAAGGTCAATTTATGACTACCGTGGATCTAAAGGATGCGTATCTACATATTCCTATCCACAAAGAACATCATCAGTTCCTAAGGTTCGCCTTTCTGGACAAACATTACCAGTTTGTGGCCCTCCCATTCGGGTTAGCCACTGCTCCAAGGATTTTCACAAAGGTACTCGGGTCCCTTCTAGCGGTTCTAAGACCAAGGCGCATTGCAGTAGTACCGTACTTGGACGACATTCTAATACAAGCGTCGTCTCTTTCAAAGGCAAAGGCTCACACAGACATCGTTCTGGCCTTTCTCAGATCTCACGGATGGAAGGTGAACATAGAAAAAAGTTCCCTGTCTCCGTCGACAAGAGTTCCCTTCTTGGGAACAATAATAGATTCTTTAGAAATGAGGATTTTCCTGACAGAAGTCAGAAAGTCAAAACTTCTAAATGCTTGTCAAGTTCTTCATTCTATTCCTCGTCCTTCCGTAGCTCAGTGCATGGAAGTAGTAGGGTTGATGGTTGCAGCAATGGACATAGTTCCTTTTGCGCGAATTCATCTAAGACCATTACAACTGTGCATGCTGAAACAGTGGAATGGGGACTATACAGACTTGTCTCCAGTGATTCAAGTAGATCAGAAGACCAGAGACTCACTCCGTTGGTGGCTAACCCTGGACCACCTATCCCAGGGAATGAGCTTCCGCAGACCAGAGTGGGTCATCGTCACGACCGACGCCAGTCTAGTGGGCTGGGGCGCGGTCTGGGAATCCCTGAAAGCTCAGGGACTATGGTCTCGGGAAGAGTCTCTTCTCCCGATAAACATTCTGGAACTGAGAGCGATATTCAATGCTCTCAGGGCTTGGCCTCAACTAGCAAAGGCCAGATTCATAAGATTCCAATCAGACAACATGACGACTGTTGCTTATATCAATCATCAGGGGGGAACAAGGAGTTCCCTGGCGATGAAAGAAGTGACCAAAATAATAAAATGGGCGGAGGATCACTCCTGCCACCTATCTGCGATCCACATCCCAGGTGTGGAAAACTGGGAGGCGGATTATCTGAGTCGTCAGACATTCCATCCGGGGGAGTGGGAACTCCACCCGGAGATCTTTGCCCAGTTGACTCAATTATGGGGCACTCCAGATACAGATCTGATGGCGTCTCGTCAGAACTTCAAGGTTCCTTGCTACGGGTCCAGATCCAGGGATCCCAAGGCGACTCTAGTGGATGCACTAGTAGCGCCTTGGACCTACAACCTAGCTTATGTGTTTCCACCGTTTCCTCTCATTCCCAGGCTGGTAGCCAGGATCAAGCAGGAGAGGGCCTCGGTGATCTTGATAGCTCCTGCGTGGCCACGCAGGACTTGGTATGCAGACCTGGTGAATATGTCATCAGTTCCACCATGGAAGCTACCTTTGAGACAGGATCTTCTTGTACAGGGTCCATTCGAACATCCAAATCTGGTCTCCCTCCAGCTGACGGCTTGGAAATTGAACGCTTGATTCTATCAAAGCGTGGGTTTTCAGATTCTGTGATAGATACTCTAGTTCAAGCCAGAAAACCGGTAACTAGAAAAATTTACCATAAAATATGGAAAAGATATATCTGCTGGTGTGAATCCAAGGGATTCTTATGGAATAAGATCAAAATCCCTAAGATCCTTTCCTTTCTACAAGAGGGTTTGGATAAAGGATTATCAGCGAGTTCTCTAAATGGACAGATTTCTGCTTTATCTGTCTTATTACACAAACGACTGGCAGCTGTGCCAGATGTTCAAGCATTTGTTCAGGCTCTGGTTAGGATCAAGCCTGTTTACAGACCTTTGACTCCTCCCTGGAGTTTAAATCTAGTTCTTTCAGTTCTTCAAGGGGTTCCGTTTGAACCTCTACATTCCATAGATATTAAGTTGTTATCTTGGAAAGTTTTGTTTTTGGTTGCTATTTCTTCTGCTAGAAGAGTTTCTGAGTTATCTGCTCTGCAGTGTTCTCCGCCCTATCTGGTGTTCCATTCAGATAAGGTTGTTTTGCGTACTAAGCCTGGTTTTCCTCCAAAGGTTGTTTCTAACAAGAATATTAACCAGGAGATAGTTGTACCTTCTTTGTGTCCGAATCCAGTTTCAAAGAAGGAACGTTTGTTACACAATTTGGACGTAGTCCGTGCTCTAAAATTCTATTTAGAAGCTACAAAAGAGTTCAGACAAACTTCTTCTCTGTTTGTCGTCTATTCTGGTAAAAGGAGAGGTCAAAAAGCGACTTCTACCTCTCTTTCCTTTTGGCTTAAAAGCATCATCCGATTGGCTTACGAGACTGCCGGACGGCAGCCTCCTGAAAGAATCACAGCTCACTCCACTAGGGCTGTGGCTTCCACATGGGCCTTCAAGAACGAGGCTTCTGTTGATCAGATATGTAAGGCAGCGACTTGGTCTTCACTGCACACTTTTGCCAAATTTTACAAATTTGATACTTTTGCTTCTTCAGAGGCTATTTTTGGGAGAAAGGTTTTGCAAGCCGTGGTGCCTTCTGTTTAGGTAACCTGATTTGCTCCCTCCCTTCATCCGTGTCCTAAAGCTTTGGTATTGGTTCCCACAAGTAAGGATGACGCCGTGGACCGGACACACCAATGTTGGAGAAAACAGAATTTATGCTTACCTGATAAATTACTTTCTCCAACGGTGTGTCCGGTCCACGGCCCGCCCTGGTTTTTTAATCAGGTTTGATTAATTATTTTCTCTAACTACAGTCACCACGGCACCCTATAGTTTCTCCTGTTTTTTCCTCCTGTCCGTCGGTCGAATGACTGGGGTGGGCGGAGCCTAGGAGGGACTATGTGGACAGCTTTGCTGGGACTCTTTGCCATTTCCTGTTGGGGAAGAGATATTCCCACAAGTAAGGATGACGCCGTGGACCGGACACACCGTTGGAGAAAGTAATTTATCAGGTAAGCATAAATTCTGTTTTTTTATTTCTTAAAGGCACAGTAACGTTTTTTCAAATTGTGTTTTTTATTTGATTAAAGTGTTTTCCAAGCCTGCTTGTGTACTCTACTAGTCTGTTAAACATGTCTGACACTAAGGAAAATCCTTGTTCAATGTGTTTAGAAGCCATGGTGGAACCCCCTCTCAGAATGTGTCCCAATTGCACTAATATGTCTATACACTTTAAAGATCATATTGTTGCACTTTAAAGTGTGGCCCTAGATGATTCTCAGACTGAAGGTAATGAGTATAGCCGCCTACCTCTCCCCATGTGTCACAACCAGTTACGCCCGCTCAAGCGATGCATAGTACCTCTAGTGCGTCTGCCCCTATTACATTGCAACAACTAGCGACAGTCATAAATAATTCCCTTGCGGCCTTTCTATCCAAACTGCCAGTTTTTCCTGCAAAGCGCGATAGCTCTGTTTTAAGAACAGATTATGAGTAGTCTGAAGCTTTGGTAGCCTTATCTGATGTACCCTCACAACACTCTGAAGTGGGGGTGAGGGATTTGATGTCTGAGGGAGAAATTTCCGACTCAGGAAAGGTTTCTCATCACGCAGAGTCAGATTCATTAGCGTTTAAATTTAAACTGGAACACCTCCGCGTATTGCTCAGGGAGGTATTAGCCACTTTGGATGATTGTGACCCTATGGTGGTCCCAGAGAAATTGTGTAAAATGGACAAGCACCTAGAGGTCCCTGTATACACTGATGCGTTTCCGATCCCTAAAAGGGTTGCGGATATTGTTACTAGGGAGTGGGATAGACCAGGTGTCCCTTTTGTTCCCCCCCCCCCCTATTTTTAAGAAAATGTTCCCCATAACTGACCCCAGGCGGGACTCGTGGCAGACGGTCCCTAAGGTAGAGGGGGCTGTTTCTTCACTTGCTAAGCGCACAACCATACCAATTGAAGACAGTTGTGCTTTTAAAGATCCTATGGATAAAAAATTAGAAGGTTTACTTAAGAAAATATTTGTTCAACAAGGTTTCCTTCTCCAACCTATTGCCTGCATTATTCCTGTAACTACTGCAGCGACTTTCTGGTTTGAGGCGCTGGAGGAGTCGCTCCAGACGGAGACCTCATATGACGAAATCATGGATAGAATTAAGACTCTAAAGCTGGCTAATTCTTTTATCACAGACGCCGCCTTGCAATTAGCTAAGTTAGCGGCAAAAAATTCAGGTTTCGCCATTATGGCGCGCAGAGCACTTTGGCTCAAGTCATGGTCGGCCGATGTGTCGTCAAAATCCAAATTATTAAATATCCCTTTCAAGGGAAAGACCCTTTTCGGGCCAGAATTGAAAGAGATTATTTCAGAAATCACCGGGGGAAGGGGCCATGCTCTCCCTCAGGACAAGCCCTTTAAGGCTAGAAACAAAGCTAATTTCTCTTGTAAGGTGTATCCAGTCCACGGATCATCTATTACTTGTGGGATATTCTCATTCCCAACAAGAAGTTGCAAGAGGACACCCACAGCAGAGCTGTTATATAGCTCCTCCCCTAACTGCCATACCCAGTCATTCTCTTGCAACTCTGAACACGCATGGAGGTAGTAAGAGAGAGTGGTGAAATATAGTTAGTTTTTTATCTTCAATCAAAAGTTTGTTATTTTAAATGGTACCGGAGTTGTACTATTTTATCCCAGGCAGTAAATAGAAGAAGAAACTGCCTGAGTTTTCTATGATCTTAGCAGGTTGTAACTAAGATCCATTGCTGTTCTCACATATGTCTGAGGAGAGAGGTAACTTCAGCGGGAGAAAGGCGTGCAGGTTACTCTGCTATGAGGTATGTGCAGTTACAATTTTTTCTAGAAATGGAAAATGCTAGAAAATGCTGCTGATACCGGATTAATGTAAGTTAAGCCTGAATACAGTGATTTAATAGCGACTGGTATCATGCTTACTCTCAGGGGTAATACCCTTATAAAATTGCAATATAAAACGTTTGCTGGCATGTTTAAACATTTTTATATATGCTTTAGTGATAAAACTTTATTGGGGCCTAGTTTTTTTCACATGGCTGGCTTAAATTTTGCCTAGAAACAGTTTCCTGAGGCTTTCCACTGTTG